>NW_015557167.1:33459-45959 GCF_001515605.1 Sinocyclocheilus anshuiensis
ACACACACACACACACACTCGCTCACTCACAAAGACAGCGTGTTTGATGCATGGAATCAGCAGTCATGCAAATGTTTCACTTCTACAACAGCTAAAAGTAATGCGGTCTTCACAAGCTATCAGAGTTATCGTAAATACAAGTTTCCTAGTTGGAAATTGGACAAGAACAGCCTCTCAAGTCGTATTTACAACTGGGAAACTCTGAGATAATTTTGATTCCTGAGTTTACGAGTTGGGCAGCCATAAACTTTAAATATGGCGGAGGAGAGAAACATAGCCGTAGTAATGTAAATTTTATTCCTCTTTCCCCCACAACATCTACATTGCTTTCTCTTGTTGTTACAGTCATGCACATTTATATATATTAATAACTATCTGATGCAAATTGTATGAATATTGTATGCATTTTACACTGCAAAAACAGCATTTATTTGACCAAACATTTGGCACTGTCAGCAAGCTGAAAATCTAAATAGTGTGGTGAATGTTTATATGGTTACCAATGAATGGGACACTACAATTTATTAAAAATCTGTTGGATATTGACTAAATACCTTCAATACATTTTGGCTTAAATAAGATTCCCCAAATAAATGAGCAATGGGCCGTCTTCCATGATTCCTGTTCTTTCTGATAACAAAGCACTTAAATGTGACAAACTCGCTGCTTCAGAAGGAAATTTCCAGTAGCATGTGAGACCGAATGAAAGCCTCTCTTCACGTGAAACCCTGATACAGCAACCTACTGTTGCACTGCAGTTATGTGACAGCCCTCTACGGACACCTTGGCAATTGAATCGCCATTGGCTAGTAAATTTTTTTGTTTACTCGCCAGACTGATAAAAAAAAAATAAAAATAAATAAATATATATATATAGTACAGTTTCAGATATTTATAAAACTGTGCCATTTTACAAACACACACACATATATATATATATGTGTGTTTGTAAATAAACGCTGAAGAACTCCAAAGGAATTCCGTTATTTTGACAGCAAAATACAACAAAGAATATCGTTTACATGTAGCGCGTCAATTCTCTCTCTCTCTCTCTCTGTGTGTGTGTGAAACAAAGCGGCGGCGAGTCGTGCGCCTTCGCACTAGAGTTTACGGTACGTCAAATACAGGTGCGCTGCACATCCATTCAGATGAACTGAAAAACAGCACAGATCGCTTGGTGGAGAGAGAAACTCTGAAGCGCTTAGTCAGAGTGTTCTGTGAGTGAAAATATATATGTGCTAAACTTAATACTTAGCCTCCAACTCACACACTGGCGAGTAAAATCTGAGAATTGATTAGCCATTGGCTAATATTAGACATCATTTAGTCGCCCAGAGTGAAGATATAGTCGCATATGAGAGTGATTTACTCGCAATGTAGAGGGTTGTGTGAGCTCTCTCCTGTTCGGTGCAAACAGTAATGCTTTTGGAGACAAACGTGCTGCCAAGAGCAGAGCGTCCAGACAGACTTTGATGAGCTCTCAAACGCTTCGTATCACATCAAGCCTGGAGTCCCGCCGGCTCTGACCGACCTCAACATCTCACACGTTTCATTCAAAAGGCAAAACCCCATCCATCCATCTATTCTCCAAACCACATCACGTCTGTAGGGACGCTGGCGTTTGTCCCAGTGTGACGGACCAACACCCAGTCCATCAGCAAAAGCAAACCCTTCCCTACAAATCACAGATTTTAGACTGACAGCCATCAGCGTGGAAACAGAGCTTCTGCTCTTTATATTCATCCAGAGCGTGTCTGTCTGTCTGCAGCAAACGCACCGCTCCAGAACCCAGAATCGGCAGCGTCTGGACCAAAAGCAGCGCTTGAACACACGGCTCAGACTACAGCCGACTGCAAACTAACACATGCGTTCTGCGTGAGAGGAGTTAGCCGTCTATATCAGCAGCTATCAATAGTATATATTCGTCATTTAAAAGGATAAAATGAAACAAGGTTATACGAGATAAACGCAGATATATGAAATGTAAACAAAGCAGTGCTAGCTTACCCTTTTGAATATCAGTTATGTTAACTTTCTTCATTTTAATCGGCTCACGTTGTTATGAAAATATTCACATATTGAATGCTTGGCTAAGATCACGTAACATTAGAACAGCCTTCTGTCTGTGCCGCCTGCATTTACTTACTCGTTTTCATCACTTTCGCTTTAATTCTCGGGCTCTGACTCGTTCGCTAAACTGAACATCCAATCAGAGTTTTCACTCGCACCGACGACCCTGACGCCGATTCAACATCTCAGTGGAGAGAGCCGAGGTGTGGAGCACAGCGAACAAACAAACTAGCCCCACAGACGCTCACTGACGGCCGACCGTTGGCTTGGTGTGTCCCGGCCTTTAGACATAAAGAGTGAAGTGTTTCCGTGAGATCAGCGACATCCAATTCAAGACTATTTCACAGATTCTCAGAGATCAATGATTAATCAGCAGCAACAGCATCTAAAATATTATATAACAAAACTGATCTGAAATCAGGATGACCCTGACGCTCAAACACGACTTCATTTGGACACAAATAACTGGAATCAGTTATTCTTTCGGCTTTCTAGGATGTTGGTGGTCATGTGTTTCCAGCGCAGAACAATCCCTCGTCTGTCTACTTAATGGCTCAATGCTACATGTAGTCTTCCTCGTCCCTGTCTCTCTCCTGGTTATGAGCTCCATGCCGCTTCATAATACTGGGCTATTTTAGGCCCGTTTAATGTCTGCGAACTGTTTTGATGCGAGTGCTCCTGATGGGTTGGTCTCTGCTCGTTAGCGCTAATGGGTGTTGGGTGAGGCGAGGAGCGGCCGATCTCGTTTCTGTCAGGAGATCTGTGAAGACTAAGAATGAGAGAACTAAACAAGTGGCTAAACTGTTGAGTGCGTCATTAACTACTGAAAACAAAATGTATATGAAAAACTGAATAAATATCTTCACACATGGGCAGTTGGTGCAGGAACACTGGAGATGACAGAGATGAGAGATGACAGATGATGCTGATGTTTGACTGTTGAACAGCACTGACCAACCTGATGAACAAACAGGTTCATTTTTACAGGTCAAAGGGTCAGATTTTGTCCTCAACTGGCTTTGCTTCAGTGGCGACTCAAATTGTTTATCATAAAAAGTAACAAAAATGTCCTTAACATCTGTCTAATTTAACTAGATTCTACCAAATGACAGATAAATTTGTGCCAAAATACAGTGCAGCTTGATTGCACTCACACAACCTTTGACAACTAAAAATATATGCGGTGTTTCCTTCAGTCAAAAACGTTGATTTATATGGCTATTCTAACAATCCACTATATTTGGTAGTATTTTATTTGTATTTAGCATGTTTTGTCTCTGCTGTCTGTGACAAATGAGCACTGCTCTACACCGCAGCGTTCCTGCTGGAGAATCCTCATGAAGCGGTAGACAGTTACCTGTGGGAATGTGGTCAAACGCCGACGGCTTCAAAAGCTCCACAGTCTGGTCCATCTGAGAGTCTGAGACAGAGACAGAACATGACTCAATGGCAAAATATTCTCCTGAGTCATTCTGTGGAAATACATGTTTTGTAATCAACACACAAATCGTAAGTATTTCATATTTTCTGTAAACGATCAAGCAGTGAAGGAAAAACTATATTTCTCCTGCTCTAACAGTGACAGCTGGTGATTTAGTTTCCCCTTCATTGTTTGTTACACTTTGGCATGTTAAACTGTTCTTTTCAACAATCATGCAGGTTTTAAAGTATGGAGACCTTTACGGTGAGTCCAGTGACAGCAGCTGAGCAGCAGTGCGGTAAATAACAGTGTAAGTGAGCAGTAAAGCAGCACTGCCCCGTCTCTCCTGCAGCAGATGGTAATTACAGAGAACATGAAAAGGCTTTCACTTCTTCACAGCAGCCCAACGCAGCAAGACACGGCTATAAATAACCCCAGAGAGCGAGAGGGAGGGATGGATGGAGGAAAAGGCTTGAACCAGTGCAGCGGGCATCATCAGTATGCAAGCAGACGCGCAGACCGACAGAGACGCTCAACACAACATACTGAGCTGAACGCCTGTCGCCTGCTCAATCTCAGTTCAATCTCCGGCTATTTTTACCAGCGATCATTAGCTTGATATTTACCACACAGCTTTTTCCCTTTGCAACGCAACAGCAGAAGCACTGGCTCGGGTTTCCATCCAGAAAGGGAGAAAAATAACAGGCGATTTCCCCGGGGCAACAAATCCTCCACAAGCTTCTATTTGTGGGAAATTTCTAAGGACTGGACAATCCCGGGAAACTGCTTTGATGTTCATCTAATTAGGCCCGATCGCAGCGAGCGCAGAGCCGTGTGCATCAGGGAATTCTGTTTATATGTGCGCGTCTATTTTTAGCAGGACACAGCCCAGGTGCTCAGATCCGCTGCTGTTTACACGACGGATTGTGTTTGCTCTCTTACACACAGTACGGTTCACAACAAGTCTGCTGATGAACCGAAGCGATTAGGGTGAGCAGCGAGTTCAATGTTACAAGACATGTTAGTATTTACAATGTAAAACTCCAAATCAGCCCACTTCATCTACTGTACGAAACAAACACATGCACAGCGAGAAAAAGCATTTTATACAGCGGTCTGAACAAATGAGTCACTCATGCAGGTTTTAGTGAGTGACATTACATGTGACCAACACCAAAGCACCATTAATCTAAGGTTAATAAAAGTTTACCACATTATTCCAGAATTGAGTGCATTTCCATTCATGAGGTGAAGCCCCAGACCAAGAACATGCAAAAGCTGCTACTCTGTTCCTAAAGACCATACAGACTCCGTGAAAACATTGAAAACATTTGTGGATGTGTGATTTGCATGGGAAATGCAATGTTTAAGCTTGAATGAGGAACACGCATAGCCTGAAATTGATACGTGAAACTGATATGCTGTGGTTATTTAAACCAAGATGACTAAATGGATTACTTTGCATGCCAATGCGTTGGACTACTAACTACATAAGAGAGCTGTGGTTAGGCATCACCCTGTAGAGCAACAGATATGAAACCTGAGCTCGGTTTCGTGGAGCAAAGCATCTTCAGAAAACCACAAGACAATAAAACTACATGTTAGCCTTGTTGTAGTCATGAAACTGACAGCAGAACAGAGCAGAGTTTCCTACGTGGCATGCAAAACCGCAATTCCCAAAGCAAACATTCAGCCATCTACTGAGAGCTGCTTTTGTCCACAGCAACATCACTTCAACCAAAGGCTTTGACTGCAATAATAAATGATGTTTGCTGGTGGAGAAAGTATTGAAGACGGCCTTATGTGCTGATGCTGTGGGTTAGGGTGGATGTGCCTAGGTAATAGTGACGTGATAAACACAAACACAAACACAACCTTGACGCCAACATGTGTTTTAGTCCAAATGTCAGGGTGTTACTGGGCAAATTCAGCTGATATGACCTAAAGAAACACAGCTCACGACAGCCTCCTCGACACTTAGACATTCTCTATGGCAAACAAATACTTTGTTCTCTGTTAGAGTTTAAGTTTAACCCCTTAGTTTTTCCCGACCAAAAAGACTAGCTTATAGACTAGAGACAACAGGTCTACAAAAAAAAAAAAAGACTAATTAACTCAACAGGCTAAAGTTAACCCTAACCCCGCTGTTGGTCACCCTGTACAGTCTCTCGCACAAAAAACACAAACATCTGCAATGGCGTCACTGCGACACACTATTCACGAGTGGCCACGTTCATGTGAAAAGGTAAATAATTGTTTTATTTTATTCATAAAACTCAACCGGCGTCCGGTCCGTTAGCAGGCTAGAATGAGAGTGAAACCATGTCATGTCAGATCGTCTTGATTAAACTCTCATGCCACTTATAAACACGACTCACTTGTGATAACATTTTCATTTTAATTTCATTCAAATGTTTTGCTGTATTAATGCACGCTCACAAAGAGATACCATATGCAGATTTAGCTCCTGAAAATAATGAGACGTGAATAAATTGTTTGTTATATATGATGTTTTGATTATAAAGACTAAAAAGATCCTGGAAAAACACATGGCAGTGACATTAATGGTGATATATGAGAACATCCTCACTGATCTGGGTCAGATCCTGATTTAGCATCTGTGCTGTTCACTTTCTGTCAAAGGGGGCCGTATTCTAGTCTGCTAATAATCAGACGCACCTTAACGAGCCTTTCTTGCCCCACAAAAAGGAGAAAGAAACAGAACGTCCAGCAGCTTTAAATACCATCCTGTGCATCAGCACTGAACATCTGTTCACACCACAATAAACACAGCAGAGCCTCTGCAAAACTATCAATCAACACTACAAAAAATGCACAATATATTCAACAAATATTATGAACTATATTGACACCGAGACTGACGTTTTTCTAAAGTAACACGGTGCAAAAGCACCAATACAATGTAAGAAAATGTTTCTGTGAATTTATAGTATTTACTAGGCATTGGTTGCCGTACTGTCACAATAATCGTTGCAGCATCTTAAACTGCTTGATCTGTGTGTAAAGAAGATCTGTTATTCATTCATTACCAGACAGCAACCATTATGTGTATGGGAAAATGAGCTGATATCATTAGGATCTTCACATCAGTGTCCAGAATGGACAAAGACAAATGCCTGAAATGTCAAAGGGTGGGATGGCAGTGACGGTTCTGTGTAGACTGTAAGTGGACCGGTCAGATGTTGGCAGAACATCCAGTATCTGTTCCTCTCTCACCCCGCTAGCTTGCTTCGGTCTCGTTTGTCCGAACCGACCGCAATTAAAACCAGCACGCTTCCATGCGTGATCTGCAAACGAGGCTCAGGCGCTGAGAAGCCTTGCTTTGTTCAGAGCCTCACAGAGCTGTCCGAACAGCTGCCGGACGGATCGGGGATCTGCCGTCTTCTGGAGGGACACTTGTTTGTGCGGCACACGTGTTAAGCTGCTGCAGCGCGGAGCAGGCTTTCAGTCCTCAGATAAATATAAACAAGAGAAACGGATCAGAAGGAGGGACGGGACTAATAGAACAGGACAGTCATCACCACAGTCTGACCAACCCTGACGGATGATGGGAGTCCACATCACACGCTCAACCATGTGTGCTAGAGATTAGAAAAATTATGCAATTCATTAAATGTCCTTCATACAGGATCTTAAGCACCTGAAACGGCGAGAAGCAAAACTATTTCTGTTAAACATTTAATAAAGAACATTCTTAGAAAAAGGAAAATTATGAACAGAGAGGACAAAATAAGAGAAAACACTGTGATATTTCATTCATAAATTATTCCTTAATTCATAAAGTGCTCATTAAATCTACACAAATTGAAAGGATGCTAATGCTAACCGCAGGCCATAATCATGCTAAAACAAAGCTACTAGACAAATCAAAACAACTGACCCAATGATACTCATAATAAACACACTCTAACGTGCTTAATTATCATCACTATAAAACTATAGCAGGGTTTCTGTAGCGTAACTGGCGCTTGAGATCGCTGCGTTGCACTGTGTTTGATTGGAAAACCCATTACATCATTAAACAAATCCGGGATTACCGGCGCTCAGGCCAGAAGATGAAACTCATACGCAAACATCAGTGAAGAGGTTTTGAGCACTTTTGCTCCTTTTCTAACCCTAACAGCTTGAAGTCTCTTCATCTGCGCACAGATCTTATTACACACTGCATGTATCAAGCAGAAGAACCAAACGCACTACACTTCCCCGACAAGCAGAAAAACACAATCATGCGACGCACAGAGACACGTACCTGAATGGCTCTGGGAAGTCATGATGTTTGGAGCGGCTGACACGTTTTCAAAACTTCAGATGTAGTTCCAGCACAGCAGCGGTTTCTGCTCCTCGTCTCGACAAATCCAGCCAGCAGCTGTTAGAAAACAGAGATCCATGAACTAAAGCTCTTGTTTACAGACTGGACTCACAAATATCAAACACAAACCATCAGTGAGAGAGAGCAACTTCACATGCATCACACGTCTGCCATCATTTATGATTTTGTGAACAGATTAGCATCAGACACTGCTGTCAAAGCCCTCCAATACATTCAGATGAAGCTCTGCATCTCTAATGGAATTTATGAATGGTTTCACATCTTCAGAAGGGGCCTTTCACACGGACACATTCTTGAGCAGCTATGGAAAAGTCAGTCAGTGGAAAAGAAAATAGCAGGGCTAACTTCCTCAGTTCAAAGGGCAATGCAAACTAATGCATGCACACACACACACAGACACACTCGCACACACACACTCGCGCACACACTCGCACACACAGACACACACACACACAGACACACACACATACATACACACACACACAGACACACTCTCTCTCTCCGATACCGATATGGTGGCCGATATATTGTGCATCCCTAATATAAAGTGATCGGAGTTATTACAGCTCTAACCTGAATCGACAGATGTAGCCACTAAACCGCTGCTCATCTTCACGTGGACGATGACATCGAATGTGTTGGCTAATCAATATATATATATTGTTTTTACAGAAGACCAGGTCAATTGTTTAATCTCAATCATTTATATTTACTCAAATACTGCAATTAGTGAACACTAACACTTCTTATATGAGCTTCTGTTAGTGAAACCCTGTGATGGTGGTGAAATGACGGATCAGTGAATGAAGTGTCAAAAGGCTGCACAGAAAAGGAAGTGGAAACAGAACTGCACTTTCTAACAGCCTGCCCTAAATATCCACAAATTAGGGACCCACTTCACTACCCATAACAAAGACTGAGGTCCTGTCACGACAAAAGAGCATCAAGCGGGACAGAACTACCTTCACACTGCACTCAAAAATATTATAAGATTGAAAAACATTTCAGCTGCTAACTATATTCCCAACTGTTTATATTTATGTCTAGTTTGTGTGTGTATATGTTGTGAATTTGTATGTATAGTGTTATTAATGCTTTGGCAATGTAAAGATTCCTTTCCCCGTGCCAATAAAGTGATCTCAGGGTCTTCCGGACCATCAGGTTTCTCTCTCCTCCAGAAGTGACCCGTGTTTCTGCCCTCGCCAGACGGGCGCTGGAGGGTGGGTTGGGGCGCTGGGCTGCTTGGTGAAAGTCGGTTATGGAGCACATTTCTGCTAATCTCCTGACAGTCTGAGGAGGGCATTATATTCACTCCAGGGCTTCCATTGTCCCTCAAGCGAGAAAGCGGAGCCTGAATAGATCATAAAGCACCATATGCCATCTCTTGAATCGACACCTAAACAAACAAGACACATCTAACAGAAGATTACTTATAGCAGCATATGGCCCACGCACTAAACATTAGCTAGAGCTTTGTTTTGATCTTCCTTCTATTTTAAATTTATCTGTTAGCTGCTGTTCTTTCTGTCAGGCATCTGATCCTAAAACAACCGCCACCACATCTGAACATCTCCTTAACACACCACCCGAGTGTGTGTGTGTGTGTGTGTGTGTGTGAGAGAGAGTGTGTGTGAGAGTGTGAGTGAGAGTGTGAGTGTGTGTGTGTGTGTGTGTGTGTGAAAGTGTGTGAGTGTGTGAGTGTGTCAGCTGAGTCATGGCAATCCTCCCTCAACCTCATTCACAAAAAAGGGCCGCTCGTGTCTAACCCGCCCATCTCGATGCCCTTCGCATCACCGGCCATCGCTCATTTAACCACAACAATCACACAATACCAGTCCAAGCTGCTTCCATCCTAACAGCTGATCTCGACAGAAGAGGTTTTCTAAATCTGTTCTGTCGTCGTTAACGGAAGCTGCTATGGAACATCAGCGACAGAACAGCAGCAGCAGCAGCAGCTCGTGATGCTGTCGGTGTCCGGTGTTCGCTCACCTGATTAACGGCAGTCATCTGAATTCCCCCGGACCGCACAGAAACGACAGAAGCACCGTCTGACAGACTCCGCCATACTGGATCTTTGATTCGGGAATCACGTGTGGCGGGAGTGAGAGGCGGGAACATCGGACCGCGCGCGCGGTGACGTCACGCTGATCGTAGCGATCAATAACGCGTTTCTTCGGCGCGTCCTGCCGATGTTTAAGTCAGACGATATCAAAGTCAACTTTATTGTAATTTTTAGCACATTGCATGGCAATGGTTAAAAGTAGTGATGGGAAACCGAGGCTATCTAAACCGTTTGAGGCTTTCATCAAATTGTGCCGAAAAACGGTTAATTACTCGAAGCTTTTAACACAGTGCGCATTAGCGACATCTGGTGGCCAGACTCGGGTTCTCCAGCTTCTCCAACGAAACATCGCAGAGCAGAGCATGGATTGAAAAAGTTTTTAATCTGTGACAACTCGTGTCATGCGCAGTCCGGTCAGTGGATTCACATATTGATCAATAATATAAAATATACAACTGTGTGATTATAATTAATAATTGACGTGAGTAGTATCAAAAATATGTTGGGTGAGCTGTTCGGGGTCTCTGAGACCCCAGCTAGAACATGATAAAATACCCTAACCCTGGGGTGAGATATAGGTGCTCATCAGACTAGCTGTTGAGAAGTCTGATTGTTTGTGGGAAGAAATCTGTCAGTTCTGGTCTGAATGCTTCTCAGTCTCCTTCCAGATGGGAGAGGCATGAACAAGGCGTGGGAAGGGTGAGAAGGATCCTTCATGATGGAGGTTGCCCTCTTCACACACCTGGTGCTGTAGATATCTTCGATGGTGATGTGCCGTGCCGTCTTCACTATCCGTTGTAGGGCTTGCCTGTCAGATGCTGAGCAATTTCCATACCAAACTGTGAAACAGCTGGTTAGTACACTCTCAACGACACATCTGTAGAAAGTCGTGAGGATAGACGGGTCATGCCTGCTTTCTTCAGCCTTCTCAGAAAATATAGGCGCTGTTGGGCTTCTTTACTAAGCAGGAGGTGTTTAGTGAGCATGTGAGGTCGTTAGAGATGTGCAGTCCCAGGAATTTGAAGCTTTGTGTTGTTTTAACCTCAGTGCCATTGATGGATAATGGCTGGTGTTGGGCTTTGGTGCGTCTGAAGTCAAAAATCATCTCTTTTGTCTTGTTGACATTCAAAGCGAGATTGTTGTAGTCACACCAGGCTATGAGATGGTTCACTTCATCCCTGGTGTGACTGCAACAATCTCTCTTTGAATGACATCTGTATTTAGTAATGGGTGCGAATGGAGATTTCATTCCCGGCGGAGTGATGGATTATGTCATGTTTCTAACCCTCATCTACATGTTGATTTATGTTATCCTCTTGTTCTCTGTTGCGTGGTTTTATTGGAGTTCACAATCATAAGTTCTCTGTCTTTGGTGAGGCTTCACAAACTCTTCTGATCAGAAATCACTGTGGACATAAAAGATCCAAAACATTACAATATTATACAGTAATTCTCTTCCGAGACTAGCTGTTGAGAAGTCTGATTGTTTGTGGGAAGAAATCTGTCAGTTCTGGTCTGAATGCTTCTCAGTCTCCTTCCAGATGGGAGAGGCATGAACAAGGCGTGGGAAGGGTGAGAAGGATCCTTCATGATGGAGGTTGCCCTCTTCACACACCTGGTGCTGTAGATATCTTCGATGGTGATGTGCCGTGCCGTCTTCACTATCCGTTGTAGGGCTTGCCTGTCAGATGCTGAGCAATTTCCATACCAAACTGTGAAACAGCTGGTTAGTACACTCTCAACGACACATCTGTAGAAAGTCGTGAGGATAGACGGGTCATGCCTGCTTTCTTCAGCCTTCTCAGAAAATATAGGCGCTGTTGGGCTTCTTTACTAAGCAGGAGGTGTTTAGTGAGCATGTGAGGTCGTTAGAGATGTGCAGTCCCAGGAATTTGAAGCTTTGTGTTGTTTTAACCTCAGTGCCATTGATGGATAATGGCTGGTGTTGGGCTTTGGTGCGTCTGAAGTCAAAAATCATCTCTTTTGTCTTGTTGACATTCAAAGCGAGATTGTTGTAGTCACACCAGGCTATGAGATGGTTCACTTCATCCCTGGTGTGACTGCAACAATCTCTCTTTGAATGACATCTGTATTTAGTAATGGGTGCGAATGGAGATTTCATTCCCGGCGGAGTGATGGATTATGTCATGTTTCTAACCCTCATCTACATGTTGATTTATGTTATCCTCTTGTTCTCTGTTGCGTGGTTTTATTGGAGTTCACAATCATAAGTTCTCTGTCTTTGGTGAGGCTTCACAAACTCTTCTGATCAGAAATCACTGTGGACATAAAAGATCCAAAACATTACAATATTATACAGTAATTCTCTTCCGATTGGAACAGCCTGTGTGTATTTTATTGAAGTAGAGACTTTTGTCTTTCGCTTGGCATTTATTAATTTAAGGCTTGGGCAGACACCAGCATTAGGCTACAACAGCAGCAAAGCAATATGAGAAACAGATTACAGTGATTTCCTTCTTTCATAATGAAATAAGTGAAGAGTTCAGATGCAAAAGCCTCTTAGTGCTGTTTGAAATGTTCTTCTAAAATGAGCGTTAAATGAGCATATGTTTATGTTCTGTTATTTCACATGAATG
>NW_015557167.1:50540-58633 GCF_001515605.1 Sinocyclocheilus anshuiensis
GCGTGTGTGTGTGATTGAGTGTGAGTGAGTGTGTGTGTGTGTGAGAGAGAGACACTGTGAGGACCAAATGTCTCCAGAAGAGTAAACGTACTAAATATTCTATTTTACATGTAAAGAAAAAACATTTTTGTGGTGTTTTGGTGGTTGGGATGGACAATAAAAATAGAACATCCTCAAAAAGACATTAAAGCCGTGCATGTGTTTGTTCAGAGGATCTGGCGGAGGAGCTGGAGGACATAGATTTCTCTGAGGCTGGGAATGCTGGGAATGCGGATGATGACGGATGGGAGACGGAGGATGAGATGGAGTCTGAGCAGGATGACAGTGAACTCACCTTCTCCAAACACACGGGTGACTCCTCACACCTCAGCATCTGTGAGAAATGCTTCGTCTTTCATTAGCTCTTACTGAACGCTGTTTTTGATTCGCAGGTTCTGTCTTTTGTGTCAGTTTGGACCCAGTGAGCAACAGTCTCGCTGTCACCGGCGGAGAGGACGACAGGGCATTCGTGTGGAGCGTGTCTGATGGAGACGTGCTGCTTGAATGCACTGGTCTGTAGAAGACAAGCGTGAGCAGATCGTTCGTTGTTTATACGCTCTGTGTCCATCAGCACAAACCTCTCTGATTCACGGTGATTCTCTCTGATTCACGGCAGGTCACAAGGATTCTGTCACATGTGCTGCGTTCAGCTGCGACTCCAAGCTGGTGGTGTCTGCTGATATGAGCGGTCTCATTAAGGTCTGGAAAGTGGAGAACAAGGAGGAAATCTGGTCTTTTGAGGTTGGAGACCTGGAAGTAAGTTAGAAGCCCGTCGCTCTGCTTGCGTTACTGGTGTTTGTGGACAGTATTTGAAGCGTGTCTCGCGCTGCAGTGGTTGGAGTGGCACCCCTGCGCTCCGGTCCTGCTGGCCGGAACGGCTGATGGGAACGTCTGGATGTGGAAGATCCCGAGCGGAGAGTGCAAGACCTTTCAAGGGCCCAGCTGCCAGGCGACCAGCGGGAAGATCCTTCCTGACGGTGAGAGCTGAGACTAGCAGAAGACTCTGAGCTACTGACTGTCTGTTGTTCTGTCTTCTAAGTGTCTGTCTGTCTTACAGGAAAGAGAGCAATCGTGGGCTACGAGGATGGAAGTTTACGTCTGTGGGACTTAAAACAAGGCAATGCCGTTTATGTCATCAAAGGTAATTCATCCTCCACGTATCACTGGCTTTCCTCCGAGGGTCACTGGTGCCGTTTCGGGGGGCATTATTTACTCACCCTCATGTTGTCTCAAACCTGTACAGCACAAAGGGTTCAGATTGTTTGGTTTTTTCTCCCCTAGTGTTTGCTTTGTCAAGTCACTGGAGTCCAGTGTTGTTTTCTATCCTGTGGACAAAAGCAGTCTCAAAATAATCTCTTTTGTGTCATAGGTTTGAAACTAGTTTAAAGCTCTTACTGTCAATTAAGTGTTCAGCCATTTGAGATGTTTTGACCACAGTAGTCACAGTTATGGGTGGAGCTGCTTTCACACAATCTCTATTGTATAAAGCGCTATATAAATAAAGGTGATTTGAATTGACTTGATGATTATACCAGTAGATGTGATAAACTGGTAGAAATTTGTCAACTGGTAGAGATTTTGAAAGATCATCTCTATCGCGCTTATGTTCACGTGATGTTGTAGTGCTGTGCCATCACAAAAGTTTCTAATTTGCAATAATTTTTCCATTCAAGCACAATAAGCAGTGAAAAAGATCTCAGATTGGTGCTCTCTCGCCGTCTAATCGCACACAACTCAAATAAAGCTGCCGGTCACACATCGTGAGTGAACTTTGTGTCACATTCTGGCAGCTAAATGCGCTTGAATGGACAAATTCACACACCTGTCAAAATGCTCTTCTTGGTGAGTGTTCATGTAAATGCAGTCGATTATGTTTTAGTTTTTTTGTAGTCTCAAAAAGTGGTGATGCAAATTATGAAATGTCAATTATATGATTTTTGTCATTGTCCACTCCTAGTGACAGTGATAATAAAGTGGGACACGCAGGATTCTGTGGTTTGCAGAAAGCTATTCAGGTTGTTTGTGCTGCAGGGCAGATGCTGGCCTGAAAGCTGTGTTTGGTTGGGTTGTTCTGTTTCAACACTTTTGAGTGTTTGACCTCGATGAAAGCACAGTATGTGAGATAATGACACAATCACATAGGGAGAAAATAAGAAAAAAGTAGTTTATTACATAGAGTTATTGACCCTGTCATCAGAAAAGTTCAGTGCTACAGAAGAGACTGTGGCTGTTGTTTTCTCAGGTCATGATGGTCATCAGGGAGCGCTGACCTCTATAGCGTGTAATAAAGAGGGAACGCTGGCTCTGACGGGGTCAGTGGATGGTCAGGCTAAACTCTTCAACACATCCACAGGGAAGGTGAGTAGAGTTACGGCTGTGCTGCATCAGTGTTTTACCTGTGACACTGTATTGCTATTTTTATGTGTTATTTAATAGATCAGGGAAGCGTGTGACTGTCAGACGCACAAGTGTTTCAGCAGTTTCTCTGAGCTGATGCTGTTGTAGTGTTATAAAAACACTGATAAGTGTTCTCCATTTTCCTTAATGTAGTTTATGAATTTTATGCTACACTTTAAATGCTTTGTTACATTTTCCACCCAACACATTAGCAATTAATCAGTTAAATGTTCACACAATGACTTGTCAAATATGTATTTTTTGTATTATGATTGGGCCTGAAGCGAGATCTGGATGTTTCCAGCAGCACTGTGACGAGTGTCCAGTTACAGTTTAGTGTTCATTTCTAAGCACTGGACGTCGATGTGATCTGATGTACATCATCACTTGAACACCGCCATAAAGCTTAATGTGTGATGCTAGAAATGTGATTTATTTATTTTTTATTTAGGTGTTATGCTCATTGTCCAATGAAAACAGTGAAGCTAAAGACTCTATGCAGGAGCAGGATTCCAGCTCTGTAGAATCTGTGGGATTTTGTAATGTGTAAGTAAAGCAAATAGTCTATTAATGTAATATATATATATATATATATATATAAATGATCTATCAAAACAAATCATTTTCATTAAGGCATCAGTATTTAGTAGCGTTTTGATGTGCTGTAAGCCCCTCCATGATTATAAGCTGCTGGTCCGATTTCTCCACTAACTTCACTGATCGCACACAGTCACAGCCAATGCTGCTCTACAAGCAGGAGGAGCTGTTTTTAAAATTTTTACAAAATATATTTATGTGTTAGTATTGTATAAAGTGCTATATAAATCTAGGTGTCTTGACTTTCAGGTTACCCCTAGTTGCTGTTGCATATCTGGACGGCACCCTGGCCATTTATGATATGAATTCACAGAGCCTCAGACATCGGTGTAAACATGAGGTAAAAACTTAGACTCTATAAATACGGAACCTGAATGTCTTCTCTCATATCATCTGTGTGTTGTTGAAGGGCTTGATAAGTGTGTGTGTCTGTCTGTGTGTCTGTGTGTGAGTGTGTCTGTGTGTCTGTCTGTGTGTCTATGTGTCTGTGTGTGTGTGTCTGTGTGTGTCTGTGTGTGTCTGTGTGTGCACCTGCAGTGGGAGGAAGCGTCTGCAGTCGTCTACACCTGTAACCTCGCTGGTGTGGTCACTCTGTGGGACGCGAGGTCAGGAGTCATGATGTCAGAGTACCGCGGACACTCGGCTGAGATCCTTGACTTTGTGCTGAACAGGTTAGTCTGTTAAACCAAGAGTTCTCTAGGTTAATGTTCCATACATTAACAGTTTTATATTTCCATTATAAAACTTTTGAATTGATTTGTTTATTTTGGGCTTGTTCTTATTGTTTCCTGTTTTTCTACCAAGATCTTGCAACACGAGTGAGGCAAGACTTGTAATCATGACACAACTCAGATGTGTGTTTAAATACACCATTAACAGCCAGCTGTTCGCGTCGGTTCCACACGCACCGCATATCATTTCTGTCAATGCATTTGTCACTGCCTAAATGTTTTGGGAGTCACTTTGGTTGTAGAATGCGGTCGTCACTCCTGTAAATGACTGAGCAGTGTGTGTACAGAACAAGATTTAGCACTAAACGGTGAATTGACATCCGAATGTAGCTGCAGAGTGTGTGTGGCCATAGAGTCAGCATCATTTATTTTGTAACCGTTTACTTTGACATTGGTTTCTGTGTTGTGATTGTCTGAAACCTGTAACAAGTGGAGAATCGAACAGAGCTTTGCAATCTTCCTTCATGAGTATCATATACACCAGATCACTTCAATCTGCTCTGCTTTCATTTTTCAAAAAGCAACGATTATGTTAAATAGAAAGTTCACCCAAACATGTAAAATCTGTCATCATTTGCTCAACCTCATGTCATATCAAGCTTTCAATCGTCATAAAAACAAACATGAGGGTTTTTATTCATAAAAGTTAGTCAGGATTTGTCCATAAAATTTTAATGAATGGTTAAACATGCTTTGTTGTCCTGATGCGTTCTCTCTCTATCATGGGTAAACATTAATTTGTGCTGTTTCTTTTCCATACGTTGTCTTGTTGTGTCTGTGTTCACAGAGACGCGTCAGTCGCCGTCACCGCCGGAGGAGACCATCAAGCCAAAGTGTTCTGCCTGCAGAGACCCGACCGGTAGAGAACGTCTTCATCTGGATCCCATTAGACTTCAGCAACTGCAATACACACTGTCACCTGTAAACTGCAGCTTTTTAAAGTTTTAACAGAGCTGTGCTGTTCTGTCTTTGTCATTCTTGTCATGACTGTGTAAGTCTGACAGAGCGATTGTTCTTGTCTTTTGCTTAGGCTACATACAGCTGTAATTGGGATGTCGCATACATTATATGGCCAAAATTATGTGGGTTTTATCTGTTCTAGGATTGTTTATAAAGACAAATCTCAGTGCTTCACCATACAGTTACATTCTCGAGAAATGCGTGCCAGACGTTGATGCAGTCTGTTGCAGCGCTGTCATGCTGAAGTAGAAAACGACCTTCCACAAACTCTGAAGCACATGTTTCTATAGAGTGGCACTGTATGGTGAAGCATTGAGGTTTGTCCTCACAGAAATGACTGAAATAATTACACTCATTAATCAGAATGGAATGTCTACACTCGTTTGGCCATGCAGAGTATATAAAATTCAGTTCCAATAAGTTCTTGGTAAAAATGCACACTTAATCATAGGTTCAGATTTCTAAACCATTCAACTGGATGCTGGTCAAGGAACAGCTTTTGTCATTCTTCTCCAAGCATTAGCTGTAAATCATTAGCAGTGACACAAATTCCCAACTGCCTGTGGACTGTCTTGGCAAAAGTTCAGTGCTGAATGAATGGCCATACGTTCTGTTGTGTTTAATCAATGTCATGTTGAAACAACATGAGTGCTGTCAACCTTAATTTTCTTCCTTTGTAACAAGTTACAAGAATGTTTGAAATGTGATGTGTGAATAAACACCAGTGACGTTAAACCAGCTGAGAGGTTGAATGTTTTCCAGTGAATCCGCTCCAGGGGCTCGTCCCAATACTTCTGGCCTTTGCACTTTTCACTTGAAGACAGGGTCAGAAATTAACGGGGTTTGGGGCAAAAATGCCATGAAAAAAAAACATTTAAGATAGAAGAGCAAAAAATGCTCCTGCACAAATAAACTAAATCATTAAGGCTGTTGTGATTAAAATGAAATGTGAAAAGTGTCAATGGCAGATATGCTCAGGTTGCATCATATTTATTTATTTATTTTTTTGCAGTGCTGAGCATTATAACCAATCACACTATTTCTGATTAGCTTATAAATGCAATTAAAAAAAAAAGTGTCGACAGTTTGTGTGATTGTAAAGGGAGTGCTTGCCTCAGTCCCATCACTGACTGTGATCCTGGTTAAAGAGGGCTTGAAGAACACAAGTGCATGCAGAACTTTTGATTATCTGATGGGATAAATATAGTGTGGTGAAAATGCAAGTAAAGTTTGAACAGTTTTGTTTACAAGTTTTGATTTTTAATTCCTGTAAAATTCAAAATGTAAAATTGAATTCCTGTAAAATAAAAAAAATAAAAAAATTAAATTTCCTGTAAAAAAAAAAGTTTTCTTGACATTGCATGAATGAATGAAGGGATGCGCATCAGCCCCAAATTAAGCACTAAAGCGCTATTAGAGAAAGTGTGGATTTAGTGCGCATTATTAAGGGCACTGAGCTTCGGCAGTTACCAGACCTGGGTCAGTCTTACATACACTGAACAAAATTATAAACGCAACACTTTTGTTTTTGCCCCCATTTTTCATGAGCTGAACTCAAAGATCTAAGACTTTTTCTATGTACACAAAAGGCCTATTTCTCTCAAATATTGTTCACAAATCTGTCTAAATCTGTGTTAGTGAGCACTTCTCCTTTGCCGAGATAATCCATCCACCTCACAGGTGTGGCATATCAAGATGCTGATTAGACAGCATGATTATTGCACAGGTGTGCCTTAGGCTGGCCACAATAAAAGGCCACTCTAAAATGGGCAGTTTTACTGTATTGGGGGGTCCGGGGGGGTCCGAAAACCAGTCAGTATCTGGTAAGTATTTATAATTATAGGGTTAGGGTATTTATAGGGTTATTGTTAAATTCATCCTCTAAACTGCACTTCCAGTAAAAATTCCTGTCATATAGCATAATCAAAGCTTTATTGGCATGTCGGGCATTTACAGTATAGGCTATTATTTACAAAACTCTTCAAGGCTGCGTTTCCCAAAAGCATCGTAAGCCAAATGATGACAATGGTTCTTCAATCGATTTAGGCTTAAGATGCTTTTGGGAAATGCAGCCCTGAACGTTAAGTAAAGAGATCGAAATGAAGGTAAAAAAAAATCAAATACATAACAACGAATATAAAAATATTACCAATAATAATAATAATAATAATAACAATAAAATACATGGACTTACAAGACTTGTGGGATGGATAAAAAAAAATTATTGTAGGCCTATTTTATTTTATGTAATTTTTTTAACATTTATTCATAAACTTTATTCGAATGTTGTCTAAATCGCGTGCAACACAGTCCCGTAGCCTAGGACTATGGTTAACACTTAAACCACCAGAGGTCGCTGTATACCTAAAAGCGCCAGCGGGTTAAATTTACCCATGCACATGACTACTGTTTTGATATGGCTAAAAAACCTATGTCACCGTATTATGTCACTGTCTTCACAATGTCTAGAGTCATAAAATGGTTATTTTTTAGTCATCAACTATGTTTTTTTCCTGTTGTTTTAAGTTCACGGCTATTTTTAAGCAGGTTACACTAATCACTTTTCTTAATGGTGAATATAAACCAGCCTGCAATGACAACGAGAATTACAAGGAAATAAATACATATTTGGGTGGTGTAATATTATAATAAAATGTTAAATGTTTTAAGATGTTTTTTAAATTACTAAAATACCCTAAATAGACTATAATAAGCCATAATAATTCACCATTCACCACGTATGCACTAGGATGTATGATACAACGACAAATTCAATCGAAGTGTCAGTTTCACCTAATCAATTATTTATTTGTTTAGTTATATAATTTCTAATTTGAATAAGAAATAAGAGAACAACACCAATAAACTTGGGGTAATCATAAAAAAATTGTATTCATTACATCATAATTCTGATTTTTTTTTTCAGGAATAAATAGCTAAAATAGCTAAGAGAGAACAATAAACGACAAAAAAAATTTGCAAAACAAAAATGAATAATTAATCCAAAGTCTCCAAAGTCATGAGTTGGCTAAAACATCTTAATTTGAACGTGCGTTGTGTGACTGTTTGCAGTAAGCTAACACGTTGCTCAATGACAGCGCGACAATAAAGGAATTATATGCGTAAATTTGACTCGATGGCGCTTATAGTTATAAATGCCCAGCTTTTATTCTGGTTTTATCTAAACAATTTTTTTAACAACACGGGATTGTAAATAACACAATTTTAGTAAAAGTCAATGACTGTGAGACTTGGATATTCTTTATTGAAAACATATTATGTAGCCTACATTTGAAAAACAGCCATGGGTAAAATGACCCCGTGGCAGTTCTAGTGTTAATATAATAATTTAATAATGTAATAATTTTT
>NW_015557167.1:59314-66036 GCF_001515605.1 Sinocyclocheilus anshuiensis
TATTTGGGAATTGTTAATTTCTGAATGATTACTTAAAAAAATGATAAAAATAGAAATAAATAAAATAAAATATATATTAATATTGCAAAATATTTACATTTTATAAAAATACATTTTAGACACACACACTAAATAATTATATACACAAATATTATTTATTTATTTGATAAAATTTCAGGAATTATAATATTATAATTTCAGCAATTTAAATTGCTGAAATTATAATATTATAATTCCTGAAATTTTATCAAATAAATAAATAATATTTGTGTATATAATTATTTAGTGTGTGTGTCTAAAATGTATTTTTATAAAATGTAAATATTTTGCAATATTAATATATATTTTATTTTATTTATTTCTATTTTTATCATTTTTTTAAGTAATCATTCAGAAATTAACAATTCACAAATAATTGGAACAGTTTAGATTTATAATTCCTGAAATGATCAATTAAATTAATTACTTTAATAAAAATGAAATATGATCATTATATATTTTATATTTTTACTATATACTATTTTCATTAAATCAACCACTGAAAAAACAACTATTAATCTGAATATGTGTATATACAGTATGGGTTATGGTGGAGAAAAGTGTCAGGTTTGTTGTGTGATAAAAGAGTACCAGCAAGAATGAAAGGAAAGGTGTACAGGACAGTAGTGAGACCAGCGATGTTGTATGGTTTGGAGAAAGTTGCACTGAGGAAAAGACAGGAGGAAGAGTTAGAGGTAGCAGAGCTGAAGATGTTGAGGTTCTCTTTGGGAGTGACGAGGATGGATAGGATCAGGAATGAGTACATCAGAGGGACAGCACATGTGAGATGTTTTGGAGACAAAGTTAGAGAGGCCAGGTTGAGATGGTTTGGACATGTTCAGAGGAGGGAGAGTGAATATATCGGGAAAAGGATGCTGAGGTTAGAGCTGCCAGGCAGGAGGCCGAGAGGAAGACCAAAGAGGAGGTTTATGGATGTAGTGAAGGAAGACATGAAGGTAGTCGGTCTGAGAGAAGAGGATGCAGAAGGGGATAGGGCTAGATGGAGGCAGATGATTCGCTGTGGCGACCCCTGAAGGGAACAGCCGAAAGGAAAAGAAGAAGTGTACATAATTCCTGTTGTGTGCGCACACTCTCAAGTGGTCAAGACTGCAAATGTGGGTATTGGGACAGACCCCAGTTCTGCAGAAGTGACCTGAAAGTGCAGCTCTATTACCTTCTAGTTGGATTTCTGATACGACATGCTCTGTGTGAGAATGAGTACTAGTCAGTCAAACTATTTTAGAAACTTCACTGTATTCATTCAGTTAAAGCAACCAGGACTGCTGAACTCCAGGTAATACTTCAGGAAAAGTATAATAATAATAGTCTTATAATTATTGTTGTAACACACATGACTGTATAGCCGCAGATCTCATTAAGCCCCAGCCTGACCTCACTGATGACCCCATCTTGTGATTTTTCTTCAGTGATGTCCACTAGTAAGTGGGGAGCAGGAGTGATTCTAAACGAGAAACGTCTGTGACTTCGTTGCACTCATTCACTGACCACATTTCAATGTGTGTTTTTCTCGGTTAATCTGTTTCACAGGTAAAGAATACAATGGTAATAAGAAAAGTATCATTATACAATGTACACTATTGAATCTCCGTGTTTTAGTATAAATGTCCCTAATTTGAATTAGCTCAATTTTAAGAATGCAGTAATGTCTCCATTTCAGGTGTGTGTCTTTCTATACACTTTATCTGTTAGTAGTTACGCACATCTCTGACATCCTTCCTGACTCAAATTGTGTATATTGTCCTCCCTCTTTATCTGTCATGCGTACATGCATTAGCTGTGCATGTCACAGGTTTGTAGGTTTGCTCGGGTGTTGCTCAGGGTTTTACGAGCGACGTTCCCCCCGGACTCGCCCCTGTTCACTTTCTCTGCTTGACAAACGACTTTGTCTCTTTCCAGCTGTTGTGGATCTTACCGTGTAGCGCTCTGATAAAAAATCAGGCTTATAATGGACTGTGCTATTGCCTTTTGCAGTTTACTAACCTGCAAACTTTTCTTATTTTGTGCTAAACAACCTGACATGACCCTATAGTGATGAAGACCTGAGGAGTTTAATCTTCACTTCAAGCCAAGCTGACAAAAGGTACGTTTTCTTTCTCACTTTTTAGTTGCTCTTTGAATAACATTTTAGGAAACCCAGCATTCATAAAGAAAGTGTTGAATTTATGGCCAGGAGTTCCTCGTTCATGACTGTTATAAAATGGACACATGCAAATGGACCATTTACAAGCAAAACATACAGCATGTTAGCATCAGCTTTAATTTGTTATATGTTGATGTTGACATTAAAACCTTTCTAATGGACATATTATAGGCTAAACATTTTGTTATATATCAGAGCTAAATGTTATTTTTTACTTGTACTTGAAACATCTAATCTAGTATTGCATGTAATGCAAAGATGCTGAACATTTTTAATAATTGCAAGGACGTTCTAAACGGAACTCTGAATGAACTGCTTAGTTTAAAGGTTTGGGAACATCAGTTAAGAACTATTAGCTTTGTAGATCACACGTACCTGGAATTGAACTTATAACCCCTCGTATTAGCAGCTTTTGTCTTATAAGGCAGATTTACTACACCTTAGGCCTGTTTCACATTAAACACAAAAGTGCTTTTGTTTGTGTTCTGTGCTCTAGCTTGTTTTCTAATCTAACTTTTCTGATTTCTGACATTGTGTATCATGACAGTTGTTGGCTCTGTAATGAATTACTCTTGCTCCTCATTTGGAAAGGTTTCTGACTTTAAGAAATAAAGTGAGCAATAATATGCAACACAGGTGATCACTAAATCGAATCCAAACTAAATGTACAAATTAATAATAATTTCTAAGCCGTAATATTTCTAGTATGTTGTCACATTGCTCTGTCTTGCCACTCAGTCGCTGGTTTAGGGTATCCTCATATTTTTGAGAAGGAGAACTGATAAATGTCCCGTTTCCAGTAGATAATGCACAATCCCGCAAAACCCAGACACATGAATCAAATTTGCACACACGACAAACCAAATTATCCAGAAAGGAAATATCATGATCAGAAGATCTGCTGTACTACTTATCTTCTTTTATTAAGCAGCATATAAAAGAAGGGGTGGCACCTGCCACAAATAAGCACTAAAACCTTTCAGCAGAAGGGGAAAAAACCTAATGGATTGCACATTGTTCAACGATATGTGTGGATGTATTAATCAATATTAAAGTAATGATGTATCACGTTCTTCTTCATGCAGATTTAACTCATTTATAATTGACATTTGGTGTGGAAAGTTGCAGTAATAGCTGCAGTGATGCGAAACGTCTCCGGGAGCAATGTGGAGGCCCAGCTGATCTATGCCATCACGCTGCCCGTCTCCTGTGCCATCATCCTGATCAACCTGCTCATCATCCTGTGCATCACCTGCAACCGGCAGCTTCACAACTCACAGAACTACTTCTTCCTGAGCCTGCTGGTGGCCGACATGTGCACCGGCGTGGTGCTTCCCTTCATCCCCTGGATGGGCCTAAACCGCCCTCTCAGCTTCTCGTCCTGCCTGCTGGTGCACATCTTTCCCAACTTTCTGTTCCTGGCCTTTCTCTTTAACCTGGTGCTGGTGCACTACGAGCGTTACAGGAGCATCGTGAGTCTGCTTCAGCGCGGACAGCTCTGGCTGCATCGGCGGTTCGCTCTGCCGCTGCTGGCTGTGTGGATGCTGCCGCTGCTGTTTGCACTGTTGCCTGCCTTTGGCTGGAACAACAAGGCTATTCACGATCGGAATGAGTGCTGTCCAATAACTAATAGCACGGTGCGCTCTAACTGTGTAGCGCTGTCTGGAGAGCGTTGCTGTACATACCGCAGTGTCTTTCCAAATGCTTTCATCTATTTGGAAGTATATGGTCTACTGGCACCCGCCATCCTCTCCATCGCTGCCATGATGTGCCGGGTGCTGTGGATCACACGAGAACAACTGAGGGACATCCAGCGTCTGCAGCGAACCGTAGCAAACAGGGAATGCAGACGGAGAATGGAAATGTGTTACGCTTGTTGTGTGGCAGCCGTTTCCCTCGCCTTCCTGACCTGCTGGGTGCCCTACATCGTTTACACCCATGTAGGTGTGGAGTTTTTGCTCCGACGGGGAGGAAAGAGCAATCGCACTGGCCACATTGTGCTATCCTGTGTTGGCATCGGGGGCATTGCTGTCGTGCCTCTGCTTTTGGGACTCGCCAACAGGGAGTACACAGATCCGGTCAAGAAATTGTTCCGCAAACTGCAGCACCACTACAGAAATACAAGCGTGCAAATGGACACTAGCCTTCGATTCAGTTGATGTGACTGACTTTCAATTAAGGTTTATGTTTACAGTATTCAGCTAAAGATATCCAGAGCTGTGTTTCATTTTCGTCTTTTGTAGTGAATACTGGGTCTGAATGTCAAGAAAAGCTTAAAATAATCTTTATTCAGTGAGATTGTTTGTATAGAAGCAACTGCTGTGACACTAATCTACAATGGCCAAGGAGACTTTATGCACACAAGCTCATCTAAATCTATCTGAAGATAGAGGTCTAGATTAAAAAAAATAATAATAATAAATAATATATTTGTGAACAAATCATTAAAAACAATCAAAAACAAGTCATAATATTCCTGGCAGACTGAACCGGCTTTACTGAGGCTCTCTTTAGCTGCTGATCAGACCTTTGCAGAGGTTAGGCGGTCATTTGAATGAAAGCTGTATTTATTTCTGGTTTAGGCACTGTGGCAGATTTTACACATGAAATCCATTAGTTCTTCTGTAATTCCCAGTCGTTCTAGTTGAAGGCAGCAGAGTAACAGATAGAACATTTTAAAAAGGGGTATGCAAATACTGAAGTAAATGTTATTTCAAAATAGATATATATGCTTAAATCTGCCATCAGTTTTACATCTGACTTGCCCATTTTAAAACCTATTTTCAGGAGCATTGTAAATAAGTGCACATTAAACCAGGAGCAAAGCATAAACAAGTCATGAAACATTTGGTTTTTGGAGTCAACTTTGTAAATACATTTATAGCAGTACAATAATTTTCCCTTGAGAAACATGAGCGGATCTCTGTTATTCCTTATTCAGATATATTATGTTAATATCATATCACTCTCTGATGTGGTGTATTATACTAAATCTGAAGACATACCTTCCTCCTATGCTGACATACTTCCTAATTTCAGAATATGATCACACTTTCAAATATGGAAGTATTTTTGTTTGCTACAAGAGAGAGCATACTTTGACCTTGTATTGTGGTCTTTATGTCTAAAAGAATAAGGAATGGTTTGGTTAGATGTTAGAAATCTGAGAAAAAGAACAAATTTACATTAGTTTGACAGTGATGAAAAACAGCAGTGTAGTAAAGCAAGATAAACTGTGGAAGAAACATTTTCAGAGGGTAATACTTTGATTCAATTTTGTGCAAAAGAAGAATGTATTCTTTGCCTGTGGTAAATCATTGAATTTAAAATGAACAATATCTTACTATACTTTACAGAGCTGTCACTTTATGGTAATGGTTAGCGGTTACCGGCTTGAATCACAATACCACTCAGGTTGTGTCGGTGCATTGTTTCTAACAGCAGGAGCTGAAAGTGGTGGGTATTATAAATACACTTTTTTATTTTTGCTATTGAATATTTTAGTATAATCTATTTAGTATTAGGTTATTTTGCATCTTTTTTTTCTTTCAGGTAGCATTGTAATGCAGTTTGGTTTAACCCTCAATCCTTCATTTTTGCAGAAATCTGAAGAATTAACTTCAATTTTCGGTGAGTAAATATGATCCTCATTTTGAATCTGGAGAACACTGGTTTATTTCTTGCGCTACATTTTGTTTTGTGTAGTAACCAGTAACTGCCAAAAATTTCAGTTACACAAATGTTAAAACCTGAAACATGTTTACACATGTAAACCACACTCAAAGCACCTTCTCATATGAAGTTTGTAGTTTGTTCAGATCTTTCATGTATGAAACAAAATTAATTTTTGCACATTTATTTTCATACCTGTTGACAGTTATGAAAGAGGCTGCAGTGACTTCCAAAAAGCTGGTGTATGCTTTATCTGGTTAACATTACATCTCGCGCATGATCAAGTGTTTTCGTGTTTCTGAATGCACTCCACTGACCATGAAGTCGTATGGATTCATTTGATGCACACTCAGTCACTGCTTTGTGATTCTCCACTACAGTAGTTCTTACAATCAACAACCCAACTGAATATTGGGATGGACCAATTCATGCAGTAAATTCCAGGCTTATACCCAGATGACCAATAGAGATGATACATGTGTGAGAGGCTAGAAAATTTGTCTTTATGCTCACAGTCTGCACGGACCCCCTGATGACAAAATATTGTGTACTGTGCACAGGACGATGCGGCAAAGGGACAGATAAGGCTTACATTTGACTGAACGCTAAGCCTGATACTGAGTAATCTGTATTGTTGCCACCTAAAAGGTGCTTTTAGCAAGTGGACAAAAGGAGAAAACAAATCTTGGTTTGCGGAGAAACCGGCCCGGCCACAGCAGACAGCTCTGGATGGATGTGAGGAGGATGTGTTTTGGCTGCAGCTCTGCTGTGGATGGAGGGAGAGAGAGAGAGAGAGAGAGAGAGAGAGAGAGAGAGAGCGCACTTCTGTTGTGTGATCTTTGATGTTCAC
>NW_015557167.1:66182-70893 GCF_001515605.1 Sinocyclocheilus anshuiensis
AAGTCTGGGAAATAAAGAGGAATCCACACTATTCAACTATTTCCTTTTTTCCCCAAAATAAAATGCCAATGTTTTGTTAGTGCAAAGATCTCACATCGAAACGTTGCTGGCTTATTTTGAAAACAATGGGAATGGTTCGATAGTGCACAGATTCTCTTTGTTCAGTTTCATATATATATATATATATATATATATATATATATATATATACACACATACAGTATATATTTTGAAAATATTTACATGTATTTACATGTCTATATTTATTCACATAACATATAAACATTATAAACATAACATATTTTTCAAGGAACCAATGACATTAATACACCAGTGAGAGGCAGCAGTGCACTCATTCTTTGCTAATGAGCAACAAAACAATAGAAGAAATAAGGAAGGTTAGAGCATGTGCAACAAGCTTTTTTGAGTGCCATTTCATCAAGAAATAAGCATTTTTGAGGCGGGGCAATTCTTAACAGACTTTTCACTAATCTTTCTCTAATTGCATTCACTCATTTCCCAAAGTCTTTAAATTTTGAAATGTCAATTCAGCTGAAAAATTTGAGAACATCACATAAGCTGACGTCATTACTTAATGTTGATTTTCCTAAATTGTTTTTGTTTGAACCATAGACTATAAAAAAATGGACATAGTGTCCGTGACGTCACCCGTAGGTTTCTGAAGAACGCTTTTGAAGCTCAAAGTGGGCAGAGCCAGCCATCGCCATCTTGGCAGCGCGTCACTCCCGGGTAATCGAAAATGGGCAAAGAGGCGGGAGCTGGTTGCTGAAGCCACGCCCACCTAGCTCGACGGTGGTGACAGCAGCGGCAATCCACCTGTCACTCAAGTGGCCACGCCCTTAATTATGCAGAACTTTAAGGCTTAATATAATTTAAACGGATGAGTTATAAAAAATTCACCCCCCTCACAGTTGTCAAATTGTAAACATTTTTTTCAGCTTTAAAGTGGGACATTTTTGAAAACTGCCAGGGTGAAGATTTTCAAAAACTCAGGTTGCAGTGTTATCGTGTAGACAGTGAAACTGGAGTTTTTGGCTTGTGACGTCGGACCATGCACTGTTATCTCCACCTACTGGAAACATTTTCAGGCTTCTGATTGTCCAACATGGCTTTACGGTTGAGATTATATCGCCACCTGTTGGTTTGGCATGCTCTTGACAGTGCTTCATAGCATGCGTTTGCGTTTTCATGTGGTTGGAGATTAAAAGAAGTAAAAAAATCTGTTTATAAAAATGCCCATGTACGTGTGGACATGGCCTAAGTTGAGTAAACCTAAAGTAAATTATCAAGTACCCCATACAATTATTTTTTAATTATTAGAACTCTTGTGCAAGTGAACTATACCAACTAAGCATTTGTCAGTACAACATACTATTCCTATTGCACTTGTAGCATTTGGACCAATCAGACACACAACTATTTGTTATATTTAACAAATAATATCTAACGCCCCCTCACCTAACCAAAGGGCCAGCTATTAGGCTCTATTAACCCTTCCCCCGAAATCCAACTAACACCTCAAAAGGGCAGAACAGGCCTCTGGTTCCATGGCAACCAAAGACAAACCATCTGATAACACTAGTTTTATTGCTCAAAGGAATGCGGGCAGAGCAACTCTTATTCAAGTCTCTCTAAAACAGATACATAATGCCCATAAAAATGGACTCTTCTCTAATTAATTAATAGGAAAACCTTTCTTTGAATGAACACACATTCCCGGAGCAGGTTGGAACTGAAGTCTGCAGGAAGGTAGCTCTCCAGGAGCAGGGTGGGAGATCCCTGCACTAGATGGTTGAGTACTCAGTGCATAGAATAAGTCTATGGTACATTTTATGGGACAGACTTTTTAGTTTTTTTGTCAGCCATATTTATCTTACCTTTATTTCTTTTACTTTTCAAGGAACTTCACGGGGTATGAACATGAATGTACATCTACATATAACAAGCAACCCAGACAATATAATAACAAACAGAATGTATGAAACAAACCACAATGACCTGCAGCTCTGGTGTACAGAACCGCTTCCATGCCAAACTCACATCCATGCCAGTAGCTGTCCGAGTACTGACACTATTGAGATGAATAAGAGCCAGCTAGACATAAACGTCTTACAAAAAATCTTACAGAGTGCACCTTTAAAATATCTCAAATAGAATTTTAAGTATTACAATAATTACAAGTGTTTTACTTTAGTTGTGATTATGTCTGACATACTGTTGTTTTTGGAACCCAATGATTTGTATTATCAGTACTTAAAAGCTGCCTTTATCATGTGGACATAAAGAGAAAACAAATCTTGGTTTGAGGAGAAACAGGCCCAGCCACAGCAGACAGCTCTGGATGGATGTGAGGAGGAGGTGTTTTGGCTGCAGCTCTGCTGTGGATGGAGAGAGAGAGAGAGACGCTGTGTTCTGTGTATTGCTGTCATTGTGCAGTGCATTCCAGCGCGTTCCTGCTGCGAGATCAGCCTTACATGGAACACTGGACTGTGCTTTAGGTAGTACTCTCCTGTAATAGCACTGTAAAACCCAATAGTTTACCTTACTTAGATATAATTAGTTATCTTTACTTAGTTATTATACTTACTAGGTTTTATTAAGTTACACCTATTTCAAGGCGAATAAAACAATTTACTTACTGTTTTGAGTGACACTTACTTAAAATATTCAAGTAGCCACAAAGGAACCAATGACATTAATACACCAGTGAGAGGCAGCAGTGCACTCATTCTTTGCTAATGAGCAACAAAACAATAGAAGAAATAAGGAAGGTTAGAGCATGTGCAACAAGCTTTTTTGAGTGCCATTTCATCAAGAAATAAGCATTTTTGAGGCGGGGGAATTCTTAACAGACTTTTCACTAATCTTTCTCTAATTGCATTCACTCATTTCCCAAAGTCTTTAAATTTTGAAATGTCAATTCAGCTGAAAAATTTGAGAACATCACATAAGCTGACGTCATTACTTAATGTTGATTTTCCTAAATTGTTTTTGTTTGAACCATAGACTATAAAAAAATGGACATAGTGTCCGTGACGTCACCCGTAGGTTTCTGAAGAACGCTTTTGAAGCTCAAAGTGGGCAGAGCCAGCCATCGCCATCTTGGCAGCGCGTCACTCCCGGGTAATCGAAAATGGGCAAAGAGGCGGGAGCTGGTTGCTGAAGCCACGCCCACCTAGCTCGACGGTGGTGACAGCAGCGGCAATCCACCTGTCACTCAAGTGGCCACGCCCTTAATTATGCAGAACTTTAAGGCTTAATATAATTTAAACGGATGAGTTATAAAAAATTCACCCCCCTCACAGTTGTCAAATTGTAAACATTTTTTTCAGCTTTAAAGTGGGACATTTTTGAAAACTGCCAGGGTGAAGATTTTCAAAAACTCAGGTTGCAGTGTTATCGTGTAGACAGCGAAACTGGAGTTTTTGGCTTGTGACGTCGGACCATGCACTGTTATCTCCACCTACTGGAAACATTTTCAGGCTTCTGATTGTCCAACATGGCTTTACGGTTGAGATTATATCGCCACCTGTTGGTTTGGCATGCTCTTGACAGTGCTTCATAGCATGCGTTTGCGTTTTCATGTGGTTGGAGATTAAAAGAAGTAAAAAAATCTGTTTATAAAAATGCCCATGTACGTGTGGACATGGCCTAAGTTGAGTAAACCTAAAGTAAATTATCAAGTACCCCATACAATTATTTTTTAATTATTAGAACTCTTGTGCAAGTGAACTATACCAACTAAGCATTTGTCAGTACAACATACTATTCCTATTGCACTTGTAGCATTTGGACCAATCAGACACACAACTATTTGTTATATTTAACAAATAATATCTAACGCCCCCTCACCTAACCAAAGGGCCAGCTATTAGGCTCTATTAACCCTTCCCCCGAAATCCAACTAACACCTCAAAAGGGCAGAACAGGCCTCTGGTTCCATGGCAACCAAAGACAAACCATCTGATAACACTAGTTTTATTGCTCAAAGGAATGCGGGCAGAGCAACTCTTATTCAAGTCTCTCTAAAACAGATACATAATGCCCATAAAAATGGACTCTTCTCTAATTAATTAATAGGAAAACCTTTCTTTGAATGAACACACATATACTTCAGGTTAGGTTAGGGTTAGGGTAGGGTAGGGTTAGGGTTAGGGATTATATCCAAGGACTAGGACAAGGCCCAGACCCGGTTTATGCACTGTCCTTCATATACATCAACTGGCCACCACTCTATGACTTCCAAAAAAATCGTGTAGGTCCACACGACTCTGGAGGCCTCAATCAACCAAAAAACACTTTTAAAATTGTTGTGAAAAATCCCAAAACAGGGCTAAAACGACAAGGGCTGTTCCCTGTAGGCCTGCACACTAAATTAATGGTAGGTTTAGGCTGTGGTAGGGTGCATCTGTCAAAAAACGAATCTCAATACCAGTAATTGGTATTAATCAATAATAATCAATGGTATTGATTAATCTAATCAATACCAAACCATAGACTGATTCAAAATAAAAACACAAGCACAATCATTTAGTTCACTTTCCCCAGAGTACTAGAATATAGTGTATATGCCACAATAACCTGAACACAAAGAGTGTTTGCTGGAGGAGCTTAATTTGCTGAAGATTAACCAGAAAAGAGAGGAAAGATGTCAATGGTTGCAGAAAGAAATAAAGAGAGAGAAAGGGAG
>NW_015557167.1:71186-82133 GCF_001515605.1 Sinocyclocheilus anshuiensis
GAAAGAGAGAGAGAGAGAGAGAGAGAGAGAGAGAGAGAGAGAGAGAGAGAAAGAGAGATTTGATTTTGAAAAAAGCTTTATTTACAAATACTCAAAAACTCTGCACAAAAGACTTAAAAACAATGTATACAGCAAACACATTAAAGAAAACAGAACACCATGAGATTATAAGGAAAACACCAAGACATCTTCGGATAATGTGCACAAAGCGCCATGACTACACCAAATTTGTTCAAACGTGGAAAGATCTTTCATAGCTCTATAAAAATTAAAGTCAATCAACACTCTGGATTTGACCAAAGTCAGAAAACACACATAAACATCATCACTAGAACTTTGTTCAGTCTTATTTTTCCGGCTAATATACACAGCCAACTTTGCTTGTCCTAAAATAAAATTCAACAATTGGCAGACAAAATGTTTTTTCTGAAAATATTTAAAACCCAAAATAAAAGTCTCAATTGAAAAATGTTCATTAAACCTACCAAACAATTCTTTTAGCTTCACAAATAAAGGTTCTAATCTAAAACAGTGCATGAAAGCATGAAAAATAGGTTCTCTTTGGAGACAGAAAGGGCATTCAGGATCAACTTCTGGGTTCATTACAGAGATAAAAGAGTTAACAGCAATGGCACCGTGCAAAACCCTCCATTGTATATCACCTACCCTCTTCGACAATGGTGGCTTATATAAAGATCTCCATTTGGGTTTTACATCATTGTTCAAAATGAAAACAGAATTAGATTAGATTAGATTAGATTCAACTTTATTGTCATTGCACATGTAAGGTACAAGGCAACGAAATGCAGTTAGCATCTAACCAGAAGTGCAATAAGCAGTAAGTACAGGATATACAGTGTCTACAATATGTTACAAATGTACAATAAATATACAGATAAGGCAGTACTATGGACATAATTTACAGATTTTTAAATACTATCAGCATGATATACAGATAGGTATACTATGAACATACTATACATATGGATTATGTAATAAGTGTATGTACACTATAAGCAGAAACTATGAACATATGAACATCATTTACAAATGAATATGTAAGCGATACATTAAGCTGTACAAAACACTAGTGCAATGGAAATTTTAAAAAGTGCATAGAAAATATTGCAGTGTGCAAATGGATCATTCAGTATTCTGGATGAACAGACAGTAGTGCAAGTAATAACAAGTGTAACAGTTTTTTTGCACAAAGCGCCATGACTACACCAAATTTGTTCAAACGTGGAAAGATCTTTCATAGCTCTATAAAAATTAAAGTCAATCAACACTCTAGATTTGACCAAAGTCAGAAAACACACATAAACATCATCACTAGAACTTTGTTCAATCTTATTTTTCCGGCCAATATACACGGCCAACTTTGCTTGTCCTAAAATAAAATTCAACAATTGGCAGACAAAACGTTTTTTCTGAAAATATTTAAAACCCAAAATAAAAGTCTCAATTGAAAAATGTTCATTAAACCTACCAAACAATTCTTTTAGCTTCACAAATAAAGGTTCTAATCTAAAACAGTGCATGAAAGCATGAAAAATAGGTTCTCTTTGGAGACAGAAAGGGCATTCAGGATCAACTTCTGGGTTCATTACAGAGATAAAAGAGTTAACAGCAATGGCACCGTGCAAAACCCTCCATTGTATATCACCTACCCTCTTCGACAATGGTGGCTTATATAAAGATCTCCATTCGGGTTTTACATCATTGTTCAATCTGAAAACAGAACGCCATGGTGTATCAATTCTGCTAACAAAAGACTTTTTATTAAAGACCAAAACACAGGCTCTGTACAGTTTTTTACCTTCACATGACAAGAAATCTAAAACCAAAGATTCACATGATTTTAAAAGAAAACTTAGGCCTATATTCTCATCAAGAAAGGGTTGCACAAATAAACAGGGAAAGGGATCCTCAATATCAGGAACACTAACCCCTGCAAAAAAGTCTTTCAACATATGGTCCTCTTCAACTGTAAAACATAGTCTTAACTTGGTTAAAAACTGAGAGAACACGCAAATAGATCTAATTCCCAAACGCTTGGAAGTTGCCTCCACATGCTCAAAGTGAGGCCCAGTTAGAGTCAATAAATGTCCCAAAGTGAAAACCCTGGATTCCCGAAGAGAGGCACTGAACCCTAGTAGGTTACAGCGTGTAGTAACGTCCAGGCGGGCCCCAAGAATCAACGGCTCCAGTAATAACCAGTGGAGAGAAAAAAAGTTCTCAGTCTTATGGACACGAAAAAAACTCCACACTTTGAAGAGATTCTGATAAAAAACAGGCAGTTCTGATAAATCCAACTTAGTAGGATCCATTAAAAAGAGCGATTTATCCAGTCCAAAACCTCCAAGGGTACGCAGAATCGTGCCGCTAACAGCACGCCAGCTACAATATTTTGAACCATCCAAGAATCTTTGTAAAAACTGTAAACGGAAGGCAGCAATCCTACTTTGTAAATGAATTAAACCTTGTCCACCTTCTTCTTTGGGGAGGTATAAAATACTCCATGGAACCCAATGTAGTTTATCCCAAAAAAAATTCACAAGAATGGCTTTAACTTCAGATAAAACTGTGAAGAAGGGTCTACACATGCCAATCTATGCCAAAGCGAGGAAGCGACTAAATTGTTGACTATAATAGTTCGCCCTCTGTAGGACATATTTGGTAGCAACCACTTCCATTTATCCAAGCGCCCTTTGACTTTTTCCAACACCCCCTCCCAATTTTTCTGTAAAACACTATCATCTCCCAAATAGACTCTTAAATATTTTAAGCCTCCCCTGCCCCAACACAACCCATCAGGAAGACAAGGTATCCCATTAGACCATTGACCACATCACTTTGTTTACTGATCAACACCACAATATCATCAGCATAAGCTGACAAACGAACATTATTATTACTACAATTTGGTAAACACAAGCCACATACATTTATTCTTATTTGTTGAAGTAGTGGCTCAATTGCCAAAGAATACAACATTCCAGACAAGGAACATCCTTGTCTGAAACCCCTAAGAACCCAGAGAGGAGCACATAAGCCACCATTAATTTTCAGTGCACTCTCAACGTTACTTTTCCTCCTTTTTTGAGGTATTTTAAAAACAGATTGCTCATTTTCCATTCTAAGACAGTTATTCACCTCACACATTTCTTGCAGTTGTGCTGAAGTATTTCCTGAAGCTCTATCATTTTGCTCATCACCATTGTCTCCAGAACATTGTGCCACACATGCTAGATCCTTCACACCAGCATCTGAAAGCATTTCAGCGTGAGCCGAATGTGAGGGCCGATGCGACGAGGTCGATCCAGTCTCAGACTCACTGGATAGACCTGTAGCCACCACCACCGATCCTTCCCCCGGGGATATCACCGCAGCTGCACCAGCAACACCAGCCGCATCACCACTTTCAGCATTCTCACTTACTACATTCCTTTCATTTGCTGCAACTTTGTCAGGACAGTTGCGAATTAAATGCCCAAAATTGTTACAACCAAAACATTTTATCTTTGCAGTGGTGACAAAAACAACATAATCAAAATCGTCAATCCGAAAATTGAGTGACATGTCCAGATCAGCGTCATCCTCAGTGATCATATAAGCAAAACGCCTGAAAGAAACAATATGTTTCAACAGAGGCGACACACTGCTGATTGGGATCTTTTTGATCAGGGAAACCAATTTACCATATCGAGATAAAGCCGGAGTTAAAATATCATCGCTCACAAAAGGTGGGACATTTGACAAAGTGACTCGCTTAGCCGGTAGAGAAAGGGGCAGAACAGGGACAAGTTCACCACTGATAACTATGCCGTGCTCAATTATTTCATTAGCTTTATCTATACTGTCAAGAAAAACTACATTGGCACCGTTCATTCTTGAGGCGTACAGCACACTCTCATGCCTCACCACCTCTCCAATTGCCAAACAACAATCTTCCACACTCACCGCGGCGCCACCTTTACAGTGTGCCGCCGCGTAAGTGAGCTTAAAGTGTGCCATAAGAGCAATGCTCTCTTTACCCATCTTGAGCAGTTCACATCTGGACAAGCCAGAGACCTAGTCCGGAGTTGTATGCATATGGATTCCAGTAGTGGCTATAAGCAGGCAAAACGCCTCCTACAGGAGAATTTTGGGGATGACATAAGAGTGACAAATGCATATATTGAGAAAATTCAACAGTGGCCAAACATCAAGGCTGAAGATTGTCAAGCCTTGCGCAGTTACATTCTGTATTTAAGAGGCTGTTGTAATGTGATGCGTCAGTTATGTTATATGAGGGAATTGGATACTGCTGCTAACCTGAGGGTAATTCTATCAAAACTACCCTATAAAATGAAGGAAAAATGGAGAACAGCGGCAAATGACATCTTGGAGGAAACCAACCAAAGGGCTGGTTTGAAGGATGTTGTGATCTTCCTTGAGAAGCAGGTGAGAATAAGTTCAGATCCCCTCTTTGGTAATATTCAGGACAACCAAGGAGGAAGAAAGTCTAGCAATGCTGAATCAAGATTTCCCATAAAAGGAAGAAACAATAGCAGGAAAAGCTTTGCAACAACAGTATCAACTGTAGCCATTCAAACTCCTTTTACAGGCAACACAGAGGATACTAGAAGGACGGCAACTTCAAATATCCTGTATACATCATGTCCATATTGTACAGGGGATCATGAACTAACCAGCTGTCAACACTTCAATTTACAGCAGCATGAGAAGAAGGTGGAATTTCTGAAAATAAATGGATTTTGTTTTGGATGTTTTGTTAGGGGGCATTTAAGTAAAAGTTGCAAAAAAAGGATGACGTGAAATTTGCCAACGCAAACATCCTACTCTTCTGCACATATCTATGGACAACAAAGAGAAAAGCAGTTCTCACCATCCAACGAATCTCCAAGATGGATTCAAAGGTGTCCAGGTATCTTCAGTAGATAAGCATGTAAATAGTGCTCGTTTCACTCAAATCTGGTGAAGATACTGGGGTCGGTAAAGATTGCTCACTAGCAATAGTACCAGTGCATATTAAAGTATCAAATGGAAACAAATCGATATCCACATATGCCTTCTTAGATCCAGGTAGCTCAGCTATATTTTGCACAAAGAATTTGATGAGACAATTAAACGCAGTGGGAATAAAAACTGAATGTCTCAAGAAGAGCCTGTTTCCACCTATGAGATTACCAATCTGGAGGTAGGGGATATAAATGGTGATCATTTAATTTCCTTACCAAAGGTTTACACCCAAGATGCAATTCCAGTTTCAAAAGAAAATATTGTTTCAGCAGTTGATGTTAAGAAATGGCCTTACCTAAAGGACGTGGAGATCAAGGAAATTGATGCAGATGTAGAACTCTTGATTGGAGTTAATATTCCAAAGGCAATGGAACCTTGGCAGATCATTAATAGTGAAGGCAATGGCCCATATGCAGTACGTACCTCACTTGGGTGGGTAATTAATGGTCCAATCAATCTGGCTGAAGATGAAGAACCAAGCCAAACAAAAGTGACTGTAAATAGAATTTCGGTAACAAAGATTGAAGAACTTTTCCTCAAACAGTATAATCAAGAGTTTCCTTAAGCATATTATGAGGAAAAAAAAGGAAATGTCTCAGGATGACAAAAAATTCATGGAAATAGTCTCCAATCAAGTTGCACAAATAGACAGTCATTATTCATTGCCTCTTCCATTTCGCAATGATGATGTAAAGATGCCAAATAACAGAGAGATGGCATTCCAGTGAGCTAAAGGTCTTGTAAAAAGAATGAAACATGATGAAAATTATCATAGAGAGTACACAGAATTCATAGAGAAATTGCTGCAGAACGATTATGCTGAGAAAGTACCTGCGGAGCAATTGCATGTTGATGAGGGAAAGGTCTGGTACACACCACACCATGGTGTTTACCATAAGCGCAAGAAAACTTTACGTGTGGTATTTGATTGTTCATCACCATTCAAAAATATATCCTTGAATGGAGAATTACTCCAAGGACCAGATTTAACAAATAATCTCCTAGGAGTACTCATCAGATTTCGTAAAGAGAGCATTGCTCTTATGGCAGATGTATAAGCAATGTTCCACCAGGTGAGAGTTCATGAAGAACATACAAATTTCCTCAGATTCTTATGGTGGCCAAATGGAAATCTTGATTCAAATCTTGAAGATTATCGCATGAAGGCGCACATCTTTGGTGCGGTTTCATCACCAAGTTGTGTGAATTTTGCACTGCAAAAAACAGCCCAAGACAATCAAAACAATTACAGTAAAGAGGCTGTAGATACCATCCAGCACAATTTCTACATAGATGATTGTTTGAAATCTGTGTCCTCAGAAAGCCAAGCCATTAGTTTATACAAATAACTCAATGAGATATGTTTAAAGGGAGGATTCAAGCTTACCAAACGGACAAGTAACAGCAAAAGTGTAATCATGTCCATACCAGTCGATGACATAGGAGAGCTTGTAAAAGATTTAGATCTGGACAAAAAGGGCCCACAAATTGAAAGTGCATTGGGTATCTGGTGGAATATAGAGAATGATACATTTAATTTCAAAATTGCTGTAAACAATAAGCCAATGACAAGAAGTCATTCTCCATGCTAAGTTCTGTTTATGATCCACTAGGATTCCTTGCTCCATTGACCTTAAAGGGCAAACACATTTTGCAAACACTCTGCAAACTTAAGTATGGTTGGGATCAAATCCTTCCAGAGATGATTCTGCAGTCATGGAAACAGTGGCTCGTAGAGCTTGATAAACGTTCCATTTTACAGATTCAAAGATGTACTAAACCTGATCATTTTGATCCAATCAAGGCTCCCCAGCTTCACCACTTCCGTGATGCCAGTGAAGTAGGATATGGCACTGTCAGCTATTTGAGGTATGTGAACGATAGAAATGAAATTCATGTCTCCTTTATCATGGGAAAAGCCAGAGTAGCCCCATTAAAGCAAATAACCATTACAAGGTTAGAATTGCAAGCTGCAACATTGGCTTCGAAGATGGATAAAATGTTGAGAAGAGAACTGCAAATGCAACTGGAACCGTCAGTATTGTGGACTGATAGCCAGTCTGTGTTGAAGTATATAAACAATGATCAGACAAGATCAGACACATTTGTGGCCAACCGACTTTCTGTTATCAGAGATTTAACAACTAAAGATCAATGGACGTACGTAAGTACAGAGAACAATCCGGCTGATAAAGCATCAAGAGGCATGCATGTAGATGCGTTCTTGAGATCAAAATTGTGGTTTAATGGTCCAGATTTCCTTTGTGCAGATAAAAGCCAGTGGCCACAAGTTGCCAAAGAATTTCTCTCCATAGATCTGAATGGACTGGAAGTCAAAAGAGTTTAACAATAATGGAGAATCCCATAAGCAAATTAATTGAATACTTCTCACAGTGGAATGATCTGAAAAGAGCAGTGGCATGGCTATTACAGTTTTTCTCGATTGCTAAAACACTATAACCAGGCTTTTGAACTAAAATTTCAAAACCATAACGCCATTTTTCAAACAGCACACCCATTTTGCTGAACTATAAACACTATTCCCCTGCTTTAACACATGAGTCAGATTTGGTGAACTGTTACTGCAAAACTCTACACACAAATCCCTACATTTCTCAGTGCTCACACCATGTGGTCATTTAGAAAGCACTAGCATTCAATACTGTTCACTCAAGTCAGCACAGCTTGAGCTCAATTAGCAAACAATTACCGAAATTAAGGAATAGGAAGAGGAGGAGAGAGAAGAAGAAGAAGAAGAAGAAGAAGAGGAGGAGGAGGAGGAGGAGGAGGAGGAAGAGGACGGGGTGAAGGAGGAGGAGGAGGAGGGAGAAGAAGGGCAAGGAGACAAGCAGTCTCAGATGAAATTCGAGCCACTTTAGTTGACCATGTCCTTGTCCATGGTATGACTATGAGGGAGGCTGGGCAACGAGTACAGCCAAATTTGAAGGGCCCACAAATTGAAAGTGCATTGGGTATCTGGTGGAATATAGAGAATGATACATTTAATTTCAAAATTGCTGTAAACAATAAGCCAATGACAAGAAGAGGAATTCTCTCCATGCTAAGTTCTGTTTATGATCCACTAGGATTCCTTGCTCCATTGACCTTAAAGGGCAAACACATTTTGCAAACACTCTGCAAACTTAAGTATGGTTGGGATCAAATCCTTCCAGAGATGATTCTGCAGTCATGGAAACAGTGGCTCGTAGAGCTTGATAAACGTTCCATTTTACAGATTCAAAGATGTACTAAACCTGATCATTTTGATCCAATCAAGGCTCCCCAGCTTCACCACTTCCGTGATGCCAGTGAAGTAGGATATGGCACTGTCAGCTATTTGAGGTATGTGAACGATAGAAATGAAATTCATGTCTCCTTTATCATGGGAAAAGCCAGAGTAGCCCCATTAAAGCAAATAACCATTACAAGGTTAGAATTGCAAGCTGCAACATTGGCTTCGAAGATGGATAAAATGTTGAGAAGAGAACTGCAAATGCAACTGGAACCGTCAGTATTGTGGACTGATAGCCAGTCTGTGTTGAAGTATATAAACAATGATCAGACAAGATCAGACACATTTGTGGCCAACCGACTTTCTGTTATCAGAGATTTAACAACTAAAGATCAATGGACGTACGTAAGTACAGAGAACAATCCGGCTGATAAAGCATCAAGAGGCATGCATGTAGATGCGTTCTTGAGATCAAAATTGTGGTTTAATGGTCCAGATTTCCTTTGTGCAGATAAAAGCCAGTGGCCACAAGTTGCCAAAGAATTTCTCTCCATAGATCTGAATGGACTGGAAGTCAAAAGAGTTTAACAATAATGGAGAATCCCATAAGCAAATTAATTGAATACTTCTCACAGTGGAATGATCTGAAAAGAGCAGTGGCATGGCTATTACAGTTTTTCTCGATTGCTAAAACACTATAACCAGGCTTTTGAACTAAAATTTCAAAACCATAACGCCACTGCTCTGGTTCGTGACTGGTTTACCAATAACCCGAGGTTTTCTAACATCTTTCTGCCTGCATACTCTCCCTTTCTAAACCCGATAGAGGAGTTTTTTTCGGCAAAGCAGTGGAAAGTGTATGACCGAGAACCTTATATCCGTGCTCCCCTCCTTCAGGCCATGGAAGAAGCCTGCCTAGACGTATCAGTAGATGCATGCCAGGGGTGGATCAGGCATGCAAGAGGATTTTACCCTCGCTGCCTGGCTAGGGCCAATATAGCCTGTGATGTGGACGAGATTCTCTGGCCTGACCCAGAACAAAGACGGGATGCTGAGGCGGAATATTTTTTTTAATTTTTATTTTTGTACAGTTGTGCTGTGTAGTACATGAATGAATAAAAATGTGCCAGTGTATACATTGGTTGTGTCTTTTGTGTTCATGTGAAAAGGTTTTTGAGGGGGAGAACCACAAGCAACATAACTTACCAGTTTTGGATATATTGTTTTGAATTTATTGCACCAGTGTGTAATACTATGTTGTAGTGTGTGTTTTTGAAAGCTTGTGTGTGATGTCTGAGGGAAAAGTTTGTTTTTTCAGCAAGAGTGAATGGTTTTGAGTGTAGAGCTTCATTTTGACCTGAAAATAGGATGTTTGGGGAATTGGGTGAGACGTTATGGATTTGTGTTTACTGTTTTGAGAATATGAGGCATAGTTTCAAGAAATGTGTTTAAGCAATCGAGGAAAAACTAACTAGTTCTTTGGGGTCAAGTTGTGTGTGTTTTTTTTTATTTTATTTTTTTTTTATGAGAGGTTTAATAACCGCCAGTTTAAAGATTTTGGGGACAAATCTAAATGACAGATGAATTAATAATAGTCAGAAGAGGATCTATGACTTCTGGAAGCACCTCTTTTAGGAGCTTAGATGGAATAGGGTCTAACATGTTGTTGTTTAGATGATTTAACAAGTTTATACAATTCTTCCTCCCCTATAGTAGAGAATGAGTGGAATTGTTCCTCAGGGGATCTATAGCACACTATCTGATGTGATACTGTAGCTGACGGCTGCATGGTTACAATTTTATCTCTAATAGTATCGATCTTGGAAGTAAAGTAGTTCATAAAGTCATTACTGCTATGCTGTTGGGAAATGTCAACGCCTGTTGATGCTTTATTTTTAATTAATTTAGCCACTGTATTGAATAAATACCTGGGGTTATGTTTGTTTTCTTCTAAAAGAGATGAAAAGTAATCAGATCTAGCAGTTTTTAATGCTTTTCTGTAGGATAGGGTACTTTCCCACCAAGCAATACGAAATACCTCTAGTTTTGTTTTCCTCCAGCTGCGCTCCATTTTCCGGGCTGCTCTCTTTAAGGCATGAGTGTGCTTGTTATACCACGGTGTTGAACTGTTTTCCTTAATCTTCTTTAAGCGTAAAGGAGCAACCGTATCTAAAGCGCAAGAAAAGGGAGAGTTAATAGTTACTTTTACACCATCAAGTTGTTCTGAGCTATTGGATATGCTGACGAATTGAGACAAGTCAGGAAGATTATTTACAAAGCAGTCTTTTGTGGTAGAAGCGATGGTTCTACCATATTTGTAACAAGGAGTTGAATTTGCAGCTTTAGCTATATGGAGTATACACGAGACTGGATAATGATCCGAGATATCATCACTCTGCTGCAGAATTTCAACACAATTAACATCAATTCCATGTGACAGTATTAAATCTAAAGTATGATTACGACAATGAGTAGGCCCTGACACGTGTTGTCTAACCCCAATGGAGTTCTGAATGTCTATAAACGCTGATCCCAATGCATCTTTTTCATTATCAACATGGATATTAAAATCACCAACAATTAAGACTTTATTGCAGCCAACACTAACTCAGATAGAAAATCAGCAAATTCTTTGATAAAATCTGTAGGGTTAGGGTTAGGGTTAGGGTTAGGGTTAGGGTTATAGGGAT
>NW_015557168.1:0-3786 GCF_001515605.1 Sinocyclocheilus anshuiensis
GAAGTATTCAAATGTTGTTAGGAAGTGTTAGGAAGTGTCCAGCCGGCCGATCGCTGGAAGGCCACCACGACTACACCTGGCTACAGCCTGCCTGCTCTCTTGTCTGGTGGCGAACAGCACAGACCAAGCTTCAAACAAAAAATCCAGCTGAAGGGTGAGGTGGAAAAAAGGGTTCAGCCTTCCCCATTGCTCAACGGCAAAGGGATACCGTGACCCGGATTCGAACCGGGGTTGCTGCGGCCACAACGCAGAGTACTAACCACTATACGATCACGGCGTGCCGCTGGCTCACCCTTTACTAAACACTATACGATCACGGCGTGCCACTGGCTCACCCGTGGCAACTACTGCAGCCCGAATACAAAAAGCGCCAGCGGTGTGTTTCTCCATTTCAGAAGGACTGGACATTTCGCATATCTGTGCAAGGGATATGAAAGAAAAACACACTGCCACTTATCCTCATGGCTGTCAGCGGAGTGCATAGTCGGCAGGATTCGAACCTGCGTGGGGAGAACCCAAAGGATTTCTAGTCCATTGCCTTAACCACTCGGCCACGATTACAGAAACAGCCCACTCTCTGCCCTGTTTGTGTGCAACACTACTGCCTGACCCACTTGAAATCCATAGCCCTAGCCAGCTCAGTCACCCAGCGGAGATTGCAAGCTAGCCCTGCAAGCAGATAAAACAGCGGTCCCACTGAGGATAAATCAGGCTGCCATGTCTCATCCTCTGGAATGGGGTTTTTCAGTGCTGGCCCTGGGGACCCACAGCACTGCATATTTCGTATGTCTGTCTTATTCTACTCACTCAGTTCACTTCATGAGCGTTCTTTCCTAACGAGCTGACCATCAGAATCAGGTGTGCCAAAAAAGGGAGTTGCACAAGGTCCCCAGGAGCAGGCCGAAACACCACTCTATTAGAGAGACAACAGCATAGATGGACCGACACAGCAGCATAGATGGACCGACATGACAGCAAGCTGAGGCCGCCAACAAGGAGATGGCACTTCGCCCGAACAGGGACTTGAACCATTGACCCTCAAATGAAAAGTCTGATGCTCAAGCGACTGAGCTATCCCAGCTCTTTTGCAGTGTATGCCTCTTACGTTTTATATAACAGTAGTTTTCCCACAAGCCGCCCAGAAGAAACTCATTTGCCACACGCGCTATGGGATGAAAACCACAAGCAATTATGGCAGAGAGAAAAAAGGACAAAGACCTTAGAAGGTAGTTTTCCTACAGACCGCCCAGAAGAAACTAATTTGCCACACGCGCTATGGGATGAAAACCACACGCAATTATGGCAGAGAGAAAAAAGGACAAAGGTCTTAGAAGGCACAATTTTCTTCACAGGGAGCTGTACAGCAAACTCCAACCGTAGTCGGCAGGGTTCTAACCAGCGTGGGGAGACCCCAATGGATTTCAATTCCATCGCCTTAACCTCTCGGCCACGACTACACCTTGCTACAGCCTGCCTGCTCTCTTGTCTGGGCGCAAATAGCACAGACCAAGCTTTGCAGCCTGCCTGCTCTCTTGTCTGGTGGCGAACATCACAGGCCAAGCTTCAAACACAAAATCCAGCTGAAAGATGAGGTGGAAAAAAGTGTTCAGTCTTCCCCATTGCTCAACGGCAAAGGGATGCCGTGACCCGGATTCCAACCGGGGTTGCTGCGGCCACAACGCAGAGTACTAACCACTATACGATCACGGCATGCCACTGGCTCACCCATGGCGACTACTGCAGCCCGAATACAAAAAGCCCCAGCGGTTTGTTTCTCCATTTCAGAGGAACTGGACATTTCGCATATCTGTGCAAGGGATATGAAAGAAAAACGCACGGCCACTTATGCTCATGGCTGTCAGCGGAGTGCGTAGTCGGCAGGATTTTAACCTGCGCGGGGAGACCCCAATGGATTTCTTGTCCATCGCCTTAACCACTCGGCCATGATTACAAAATCAGGCCACTCTTTGCCCTGTTTGTGTGCAACACTGCTGCCTGACCCACTTGAAGTCCATAGCCCTAGCTAGCTCAGTCACACAGCGGAGATTGCAAGCTAGCCCTGCAAGCAGATAAAACAGCGGTCCCACTGAGGAGAAATCAGGCTGCCATGTCTCATCCTCTGGAATGGGGTTTTTCAGTGCTGGCCCTGGGGACCCACGGCACTGCACATTTCGTAGGTCTGTCTTATTCTACTCACTCAGTTCACTTCATGTGCGCTCTTTCCTAACGATCTGACCATCAGAATCAGGTGTGCCAAACTAGGGAGATGCACAAGCTCCCCAGGAGCAAGCCAGAACACCACTCAATTAGAGAGACAGCAACATAGATGGACCGACATGACAGCAAGCTGAGGCCACCAACAAGAAGATGGCACTTTGCCCAAACAGGGACTTGAAACCTGGACCCTCAGATTAAAAGTCTGATGCTCTACCTACTGAGCTATCCGGGCTCCTTTGCAGTGCATGCCTCTTACGTTTTATATAAGATCAGTTTTCCTACGGATCGCCCAGAAGAAACTCATTTGCCACACGCGCTATGGAATGAAAACCACAAGCAATTATGGCAGAGAGAAAAAAGGACAAAGACCTTAGAAGGCAGTTTTCCTACAGACCGCCCAGAAGAAACTAATTTGCCACAAGCGCTATGGGATGAAAACCACAAGCAATTATGGCACAGAGAAAAAAGGACAAAGGCCTTAGAAGGCACAATTATCTTCACAGAGAGCAGTACAGCAAATTCCAACAGTAGTTGACAGGGTTCAAACCTGCGCAGGGAGACCCCACTGGATTTCAACTCCATCACCTTAACCTCTTGGCCACGACTACACCTGGCTACAGCCTGCCTGCTCTCTCGTCTGGTGGCGAACAGCACAGACCAAGCTTCAAACAAAAAATCCAGCTGAAGGATGAGGTGGAAAAAAGGGTTCAGCCTTCCCCATTGCTCAACGGCAAAGGGATGCCGTGACCCGGATTCGAACTGGGGTTGCTGCGGTCACAACGCAGAATACTAACCACTATACGATCATGGAATGCCACTGGCTCACCCATGGTGACTTCTGCCCCAGCGGTGTGTTTCTCCATTTCAGAGGGACTGGACATTTCGCATATCTGTGCAACTCATTTGCCACACGCGCTATGGGATGAAAACCACAAGCAATTATGGCAGAGAGAAAAAAGGACAAAGGCCTTAGAAGGCACAATTTTCTTCACAGGGAGCTGTACAGCAAACTCCTACCGTAGTCGGCAGGGTTCTAACTAGCGCGTGGAGACCCCAATGGATTTCAATTCCATCGCCTTAACCTCTCGGCCACGACTACACCTTGCTACAGCCTGCCTGCTCTCTTGTCTGGGCGCAAATAGCACAGACCAAGCTTCAAACACAAAATCCAGCTGAAGGATGAGGAGGAAAAAAGGGTTCAGCCTTCCCAATTGCTCAACGGCAAAGGGATGCCGTGACCCGGAGTTGCTGCGGCCACAACGCAGAGTACTAACGACTATACGATCACGGCATGCCACTGGCTCACCCTTGGCAGCTACTGCAGCCCGAATACAAAAAGCACCAGCGGTGTGTTTCTCCATTTCAGAGGGACTGGACATTTTGCACATCTGTGCGAGGGATATGAAAGAAAAATGCACAGCCACTTATCCTTATGGCTGTCAGTAGAGTGCATAATCGACAGAATTTGAACCTGCGCAGGGAGACCCCAATCGATTTCTAGTCCATCGCCTTAACCACTCGGCCACGACTACAGACATAGGCCCTGTTTGTGTGCAACACTGCTGCCTG
>NW_015557168.1:4281-5306 GCF_001515605.1 Sinocyclocheilus anshuiensis
TGAGGAGAAATCAGGCTGCCATGTCTCATCCTCTGGAATGGGGTTTTTCAGTGCTGGCCCTGGGGACCCACGGCACTGCACATTTCGTAGGTCTTTCTTATTCTACTCACTCAGTTCACTTCATGAGCGCTCTTTCCTAACGAACTGACCATCAGAATCAGGTGTGCCAAACTAGGGAGATGCACAAGCTCCCCAGGAGCAAGCCAGAACACCACTCAATTAGAGAGACAGCACCATAGATGGACCGACATGAAAGCAAGTTGAGGCCACCAACAAGAAGATTGCACTTCACCCAAACATGGATTTGAACCCTGGACCCTCAGATTAAAAGTCTGATGCTCTACCGACTGAGCTATCCGTGCTCTTTTGCAGTGCATGCCTCTTACGTTTTATATAAGATCAGTTTTCCTATGGATCGCCCAGAAGAAACTCATTTGCCACACGCGCTATGGGATGAAAACCACAAGCAATTATGGCAGAGAGAAAAAAAGGAAAAAGGCCTTAGAAGGCACAATTATCTTCACGGACAGCGTTACAGCAAACTCCAACCGTAGTCAGCAGGGTTCGAACCTGCGCAGGGAGACCCCAATGGATTTCAAGTCCATCGCCTTAACCTCTCGGCCACGACTACGCCTGGCTGCTGCCTGCCTGCTCTCTTGTCTGGTGGCGAACAGCACAGGCCAAGCTTCAAACACAAAATCCAGCTGAAGGATGAGGTGGAAAAAAGGGTTCAGCCTTCCCAATTGCTCAACGGCAAAGGGATGCCGTGACCCGGAGTTGCTGCGGCCACAACGCAGAGTACTAACGACTATACGATCACGGCATGCCACTGGCTCACCCTTGGCAGCTACTGCAGCCCGAATACAAAAAGCACCAGCGGTGTGTTTCTCCATTTCAGAGGGACTGGACATTTCGCATATCTGTGCGAGGGACATCAAAAGAAAAACACATGGCCAATTATCCTCGTGGCTGTCAGTAGAGTGCGTAATCGGCAGGATTCGAACCTGCGCAGGGAGACCCCAATG
>NW_015557168.1:5873-15978 GCF_001515605.1 Sinocyclocheilus anshuiensis
TGCCCTGTTTGTGTGCAACACTGCTGCCTGACCCACTTGAAATCCATAGCCCAAGCCAGCTCAGTCACCCAGCGGAGATTGCAAGCTAGCCCTGCAAGCAGATAAAACAGCGGTCGCTCTGAGGAGAAATCAGGCTGCCATGTCTCATCCTCTGGAATGGGGTTTTTCAGTGCTGGCCCTGGGGACCCACGGCACTGCACATTTCGTAGGTCTGTCTTATTCTACTCACTCAGTTCACTTCATGTGCGCTCTTTCCTAACGATCTGACCATCAGAATCAGGTGTGCCAAACTAGGGAGATGCACAAGCTCCCCAGGAGCAAGCCAGAACACCACTCAATTAGAGAGACAGCACCATAGATGGACCGACATGAAAGCAAGTTGAGGCCACCAACAAGAAGATTGCACTTCACCCAAACATGGATTTGAACCCTGGACCCTCAGATTAAAAGTCTGATGCTCTACCGACTGAGCTATCCGTGCTCTTTTGCAGTGCATGCCTCTTACGTTTTATATAAGATCAGTTTTCCTACGGATCGCCCAGAAGAAACTCATTTGCCACACGCGCTATGGAATGAAAACCACAAGCAATTATGGCAGAGAGAAAAAAGGACAAAGACCTTAGAAGGCAGTTTTCCTACAGACCGCCCAGAAGAAACTCATTTGCCACACGCGCTATGGGATGAAAACCACAAGCAATTACGGCAGAGAGAAAAAAGGACAAAGGCCTTGGAAGGCACAATTATCTTCAGAGAGAGCAGTACAGCAAACTCCAACCATACTCAGCAGGGTTTGAACCTGTGCAGGGAGACCCCAATGGATTTCAAGTCCATAACCTTAACCACTCGGCCACGATTACAGAAACAGGCCACTCTCTGCCCTGTTTGTGTGCAACACTGCTGCCCGACCCACTTGAAATCCATAGCCCTAGCCAGCTCAGTCACCCAGCGGAGATTGCAAGCTAGCCCTGCAAGCAGATAAAACAGCGGTCCCACTGAGGAGAAATCAGGCTGCCATGTCTCATCCTCTGGAATGGGGTTTTTCAGTGCTGGCCCTGGGGACCCACGGCACTGCACATTTCGTAGGTCTTTCTTATTCTACTCACTCAGTTCACTTCATGAGCGCTCTTTCCTAACGAACTGACCATCAGAATCAGGTGTGCCAAACTAGGGAGATGCACAAGCTCCCCAGGAGCAAGCCGGAACACCACTCAATTAGAGAGACAGCAACATAGATGGACCGACATGACAGCAAGCTGAGGCCACCAACAAGAACATGGCACTCTGCCCAAACACAGACTTGAACCCTGGACCCTCAGATTAAAAGTCTGATGCTCTGCCGACTGAGCTATCCGGGCTCTTTTGCCATGCATGCCTCTTACGTTTTATATAACAGCATTTTTCCCACAAGCCGCCCAGAAGAAACTCATTTGCCACACGCGCTATGGGATGAAAACCACAAGCAATTATGGCAGAGAGAAAAAAGGACAAAGGCCTTGGAAGGCACAATTATCTTCAGAGAGAGCAGTACAGCAAACTCCAACCATACTCAGCAGGGTTTGAACCTGTGCAGGGAGACCCCAATGGATTTCAAGTCCATAACCTTAACCACTCGGCCACGATTACAGAAACAGGCCACTCTCTGCCCTGTTTGTGTGCAACACTGCTGCCCGACCCACTTGAAATCCATAGCCCTAGCCAGCTCAGTCACCCAGCGGAGATTGCAAGCTAGCCCTGCAAGCAGATAAAACAGCGGTCCCACTGAGGAGAAATCGGGAGACCCCAATGGATTTCTAGTCCATCACCTTAACCACTCGGCCACGATTACAGAAACAGGCCACTCTCTGCTCTGTTTGTGTGCAACACTGCTGCCCGACCCACTTGAAATCCATAGCCCTAGCCAGCTCAGTCACCCAGCGGAGATTGCAAGCTAGCCCTGCAAGCAGATAAAACAGCGGTCCCACTGAGGAGAAATCAGGCTGCCATGTCTCATCCTCTGGAATGGGGTTTTTCAGTACTGGCCCTGGGGACCCACGGCACTGCACATTTCGTAGGTCTGTCTTATTCTACTCACTCAGTTCACTTCATGAGCGCTCTTTCCTAACGAGCTGCCCATCAGAATCAGGTGTGCCAAACTAGGGAGATGCACAAGCTCCCCAGCAGCAAGCCAGAACACCACTCTATTAGAGAGACAGCAGCATAGATGGACCGACATGACAGCAAGCTGAGGCCACCAACAAGACGTTGGCACTCTGCCCAAACAGGGACTTGAACCCTGGACCCGCAGATTAAAAGTCTGACTCTCTATCAACTGAGCTATCTGGGCTCTTTTGCAGTACATGCCTCTTACGTTTTATATATCAGCAGTTTTCCCACAAGCTGCCCAGAAGAAACTCATTTGCCACACGCGCTATGGGATGAAAACCACAAGCAATTATGGCAGAGAGAAAAAAGGACAAAGGCCTTAGAAGGCACAATTATCTTCACAGAGAGCAGTACAGCAAATTCCAACAGTAGTCAACAGGGTTCAAATCAGCACAGGGAGACCCCACTAGACTTCAAGTCCATCGCCTTAACCTCTTGGCCACGACTACACCTAGCTACAGCCTGCCTGCTCTCTTGTCTGGTGGCGATCAGCACAGACCAATCTTCAAACACAAAATCCAGCTTAAGGATGAGGTGGAATAAAGGGTTCAGCCGTCCCCATTGCTCAACAGCAAAGGGATGCTGTGACCCGGATTCGAAATGGGATTGCTGCGGCCACAACGCAGAGTACTAACCACTATACGATCACGGCGTGCCAATGGCTCACCCTGATCTCTGCAGGTACGTTCATAACCCTGTGAAACTTTTATGGCTGTTGACCTTAATAACGTTTATTAACGTTAATTAATGTTTTAATTATCATATGATAAGGTCATTGATGACTTCGCCTCCAGAAAAAGCCTTTGTAAATTTTGAAATTTGGAATGTTCCAGCAGATCAGTGTTGTTTGTCAGAGTGTCTATTAAGTGCAATAGCCCACCTTGTTGGCAGACGCTATACACTAACTCCCCCCACCTACGTGTGATTGGGCTAGTCAACACTACAAAAGACAAGTAATAAACATTAGCTTCAGTGGCATGGATGGTAACGTGTGTGCCATAGTTGTTTTGATGCAATCGACCCGAGTTCGAATCTGCCTTTTGCCGAACTTTTTTTTCTCCTTTTTCAAATCTCATATCGCATCGGAAAGGCATTTATTTTCAATTAAAATTAAGGAAATATTAAAAAAGTTGAAGTATCGGGTAGGGTTAGGATAGGTGTAGGGAGGGCTTTATTGTCCCAATAAGGTGGCATCCATTTTTTAATTTGAATTAAAATGATCATTTACAGTCAATACGTTATTATTGCATACTGTTTTATAATTGACTACAATATTGAGGTGCAGACAATTGCCACTATTTGCAATAAGTAGCCTAGTATAAATAGCAGAAAATCCTGCTATTTTATCATAGTGTAAATGGAATCTATAGCTATTTGCACTTGGTTTAAATAGCATATCGCTAAGAAAATACTGCTATTTATACTTAGTGTAAATAACATCTATTGCTATTTGCACATAGTGTAAATAGCCTCTATCACTATTTACACTTAGTGCAAATAGCTGCTGCCATTGATTTTTGATTCAATTTATTATTGTTTATTATAATATTTAATATTTTAAAATGTTTTATTTAATGTGTGCAATCTTAGTTTGTATATTTTTTTGTAAATAATACATTTTAATGACAATTTATTTATTTATTTACTTTTATGTTTTATTAGAGTTCTATTTTGACCCCTATAGTAGGTGTTTTTTTTTTTTTTACTTCCATAATATTTGAGGGAGGGGGGGCACAACAATACAATCCTGCTTAGGGCACCTATTTTACCGGCAGTGGTCCTGTCCATACAACAATACAATTCTGCTTAGGGCACCCATTTGGCCAGCAGTGGCCCTGGACAATACTTGTTCTCAACTTCTTTTATTGTCCAAACAGACGGTGTGTGTGTGTGTGTGTTTGTGTCTAGTGAACTTTTTGTAGAAATTGCTCATGTTCTGACTTTCACCTGTTGCTGCAGATAGATGGCTGCTGGTGTAGTCCTCACTGGCCCTCTCTGGCTGGCTCTGACCTGTGCTGCCAGGTTCAGGGCTGCTAATTTGCTGGCCAACTTGGCCCTGCTTGGTGGTTTGGCTCTGACCTGCACTGCACTGTGCTGCATCTACCTGTCTTTGACAGTTTCTTCTTGAAGAAACCTTGATTGTATTGCTGCTGTTGGCCCCTTTTAATTTTTTTTTACACAAAATTCTGTCTTAATCATCAGTATTACACAAATAGTAAATTTAATAGACATATTCTCATCTGATTAAAGACAAAATAATTTAAATGTGAAGCTGTTCTTGGACATTGCAAACAAAAATAAAAAAAATATAAGACTACCACACAAAAACGTTTGTTTATGGTCTGTTCAGTGGTTTTTATTTATAAAAAGAGAGATGAGTTGTCAAGGCACTTAGTGCCATTTTTATGTCATCCCACTTGTGTTGGGGCACATGACTTTTCCCATGGGCCACCCCCTGACTGGTTCTTGGTCCCCCCTGTGCCACCCCATTTAAAAAATCCTAGAATCGCCCGTTTATACGACGGCTCCAGTGGCGTAGGTAATAATAAAGGGCATCATTTTAGCAGTTTTTTTTTTTTTTTTTACGTGATCGACACTAGTTTGAATCCGCCTTTTGCCAAACTTGTTCTTCTCCCTTTTCACATCACATGTCACATCGGACAGGAATTCATTTTAACAGAAAAGAAGGAAATATTCGAAAAGTGGAAAATAACATGCCTCACAAATAACATGCCTTCTTGGTTAAGGTTATTACAAAGAAAATACTCCTATTTTTACATAGTGTAAATATTGCTATTTCCACTTAGTGTAAATAGCATCTATCGCTAAGAAAATATGCTATTTTCACTTAGTGTGTATAGCATCTAATTGCTATTTATTTACACAGAGTAAATAATAGCATATATCACTATTTGCACTTAGTGCCCTGGCCACTATATTGTCTGCATGTCATGTCTTTTATAAATGTCTTTTTTTGCATTTATTTTTGCACTCTGCAGCTGCCGTGGAACTGCAGTCTGCAGCGTCATTTTTTATTTTGTATTTATGTTTTTAACTACGTGCGTCGCCGCGCCAACTTTATTGTTGTACAGGTGCTGCAGTAGCCTACATGAAGTGTTTCTGTTGCTTCATGAAAACGTCTCTGAAACCAGTGGTGGCTGGTGAAACATTTTCTTGGTAGAGCGCCTCATCCAGAAATTTTAGCATACATCCCGGTATGATTTTTCCCATTATAACAAAAGGAGTAGTAGTAAGACTTGAAACATTTTAAATAAAGGTAATTGTTTTACCAAGGTAAAGTTGAGGATGATTCCCACAAAACTATTTTCTGCAAGATTTTTTCAAGATAAATTAAAACATTGTTTAATCATAATTCACAATTTACTATACAGTGTAACAACAAAAACTGAGAATTTTGTTTTCTTTTTTACATTTGTTTAGAGAGGATTTTCTATACATACAGTATAGAAATAACTTCAAGTCAAGCTGCAATACCAAACACGACCACACGGAGACGCAAACAGACCACTATATCAGTCGCCTTAACCTGACTGTATATATACCGATCCATTCCGAATTGTTAAACAGAGCAAAACTAAATAAAATTAAATAAAAAACATCCTGAATCTGTCGAATATGGTGATCTGAAAGCAGCTCCACATCAACAGTGAACAGTTCTCTGTCAGAGGGAGTGTTTTTTCCCATATGCATATAAACACCACTGACCGCAGCAAACTCCTATAATAACACGCTTCTTCAGCGAGTGTCCATTACAAAACACTTGCCAGACATGCGACCATACTGAAATGTGCTCGTGCAAAAAGTTATCAGAGAGCGCACAGACACGGTCTGTTTGTTTGCACATTAATACGACTCCTGTACGTCACAGTAATCGACTTTACCTCCATTACAATCGTCATCCATCTAAACTTTACTGGTTTGCTTTATTTAGCCCATATAGACTATTTCTTATTTACAGCTTGTTCCCACCAATCGCTGCACATGTACGGGTTACATATGAGGACGAAAGCACCTTAGTGCTCGCCCTCCCGGAACTCATAAATTACATTGCAGTGCCTGCAGTTCGAAAAAAATAAAAAAAATCTTTGTATGGAAGTCTGTGAGAACAGTCTGGGCGATTCTCGGCCAGATTGTGAAATTGCCCAAAAAGGGGCGGTACTCCACAGAATGTGACTTGACGCTGATTGGACTATACAGTATATCCAGAGGCAGAACAAGCAGTCTAAGCAGTGACAGCTGTGATAGAAAAAATTTGGTGGTGACTCGCCCAATCGCCCTAATGAAGAAACCAATGGTGATCAATACCATGTTTGCTTTTACATGTACATGTATATTCTTTGAACAATCCCTGATGCACAATATAAATACCATGGTTCACATGAATTTGAGTAGCATGATGGTAAAGCCATCCGATATATCATTCTGGTCTAATAATTATCTCCTATTATGGTAATAATACTTACAAAATTTGGAACACAAGAATCCAAACATACTGTTCCAAATATTGTATAGTGAGTTAAGCAGATTTTAATCGTACTATTCCTGCTATTGCCATAAACCACTTTAACCATAACAACATAAACTAAACACTTTTGTTAATGTGTCCTGCGTTTAAAAAATAATCTGTATATATGATTACACCATAATTCGTCACACAAAGACTAGACACTGAAGTATGTGGTTTGTGCTTTAATTGATCACCACCCCATCTTCTCTCCCATTCAAGGCAAATGTACACACAAAGTAGCTACAGATGCTTTTCCTGGGTATAAGACCACCAGTTTAATAAAAGAAAAGGAGTTCCTTATTACATTATGAGATGCACAGTATCTTAGAGACATTTCAGAAAAATATAATAAAACAATGACACCACGAGACTTCTTGCAGAAAGACAAGGCTTTGGTAATGACACAGCAAGATCTCTTCGTAACAAAAAGAGAACCCAGAGCAGGGATCTCAAATGTGTTTTGCTCAGGATCTGTAGTGATATGTACGGTAGAACATGTTTTGACATCATATCCTGTGGAACAGAACAGGATCTAGCCCATGGTTCCTTTCCTAAACCTTTGGAACTAAGAACAGGGAGAAAAGTACTCATTTACACTGCATAACTTATATATACAATTTTTATGTGTATAAATATAAAAATACACAGAGCAACAATTTACAATGTTTTTTCTTGGGAACTTGTATAATGAACGGTTAGCGTACATGATGATCCCCCTCGTAGTTTTGGTGAAAGAAAGCATAAAATCAAAGTCCCTGTGCATTCGAATGCCCTGTGCCGCTCAGAATGAGAAACAAATCCACACAATCATAAATAAAGACATCATTTCAGGAAGAAAATACTCAACTTGTTTCAGCTACCATTAAAAAAAAAAGTCTTTAAATAAATGAAAGAGGAGTAAAAATACAGAGCTCCACTGCATCATTAGATTCTCGGTTGTTTAAAAGGCACCAGACAAGTGCATCCTGAACGAAAAATAATAAATACAGCACAAAGTGTCAAGGCAGACTCAACCAGTCACCACCATAGACGGAAGAGAGAAAACATACACACAAACATACAGTATATATATAAAAAAAAAAAAAAAACTCACATCCTACACAGGTACGTCTCGTGAAAATACACCCCGATGTTACCAATAAATCAAAAGAAATAAGAAATTATATTTTGCATAATAAAAAACAGCCAGTTTTTAGGCCATTTAAAATTGTTGCCATGTTCATGAGAATTAAACACGTTTCCCCCAAAAATTCCTTTTACGTTCAAATATTTTTGAATTTGTCATTTTCATTGTTTTAATTGCATTACTGTAAAAATTGTAATTACATAAAAATGACTATAATGCAAAGTCATGCATTATTTCTTCACACCAGCATAAAGGCAGCGAAAAAAATACTATTATGATGTTTAATTATTATTAGACATTAGGGCTGCACGATTAATCGCATGCGATATTTAACGCGCATCCTCCTCCCCGTCATAATCCTCGCACTCGATGGGCTTGGGACAGCTGTACGGGTGGCCGTTATCGTCGAAGAAGCGGCGGAAGGTGAACTCGTAGAAGGCGTGCTCCGGGTGTTTGCCGTTCTTGAACCAGCGGTTGAGCGTGTCGTTGTGGTTGCTGTCAGCATCGTCGCTCCAGAGTTTGTCGGGGTCAACGGGGTCAAAGTTGGAGGTGTCAGTGCAGTGTGTGATTTTGGGAATGTAAGGCGCATAGTGTTGTTGCCGCAGATCTGTGGAGAAGTCGATGCTTTTGAAGAAGGGATGGGCTTTAATCTCATCAGCTCCATTTTTCCCAAGCCGGTCTTCCGGGCCACGGCAGAGCTTCAGGATCAGGTCGGTGGCCTCCGGACTCAGCTTGGCCTGCAGGGGAATGTGTAGGGTCGTCTGCCAGTTTATCACCTGAGACGGACACAACCACAAAGCAAGATGATTTAACTCCGTGTGTAGCTACGCAAACATACAGCTGATAACTGCACTGACTGACAGCATCTGTTGCCCAATATTAACTAGTTAATGCTGCATATATGTGTTACAACATGATGAGACCAAACACACATCCACCTCTAAGGACCAACATGTATTCTCACCTTCATCTGGGTCTCAAGAGGAGTTGTTGCCAGAAAAGGAGGCTGACCGACTACCATCTCATAGAGGATAACACCCACACTCCACCAATCACAGAGCTGGGTGTAACCTAGGATAAAAAAAATAAAAATAAATAGATAAAACGATCATATCACTTCCATCAATTTAAAGGGTCGTAAAATCTCAAGATTACAGCAGCATACAGTTCTGTTGTACCTTACAACACAGTTTAAACGGCAAACGAGCAACGTGACTCGGAAACTAGTTCAAAACTTCATAATAGTATGTGCACCACCATTATAAATCAAAGAGACAATCTGTATCGCGCTGTATGTGTGCAAATAAATCAGTTACTGTAATCCGATTACTAGGGCTGGGACAATAAATCGATGCATCGCGAATCGAGAAATGATTCTGCATCGATTCTGAGATTTTCCCGAAGGCATCGCTATTCTCTCTTGAATTGATTCTGAGCTTAGTTTTTAACAGCAGAAGGCACTGCATGCTTTAGAAATAGCTGTATTCTGCTTGCTTCCAGTTCCTTACACACGCACCATTTGAACCTAAATTAAAGTTCATAAAGTTCGAAAAGGTTGAAGCGAATTACAAGGATGTTCACAGTGGGCTGTGTTTACATTAATCTCGCATCATAAAAGCCAATGTGCAAGTACATTTAACCACTTACATTACTCAGCCGAACGCACAAGCACTCTTCTTCGTGAGCATTTGAGTGTGCGGTTACAAACTAGCCTAGAGCACCATCTGATGTTAAAAACTAAGCTCAGAATCGATTCGAGAGAGAATCACGATGCATTCCGAAAATCTGAGAATCGATCCACGAATCACAATGCATCAATTTATTGTTCCAGCCCTACCGATTACAGGAATTCAAAATAATGCAACTGATTTCCATCCATTTGCTGTGTTGCCCCATTAATGAGAGTACAAAAAGCAACACAGAGTAAACATGATAGTGGTTTCTGCACAAAACACTGTGGTACATTCAAGTTTACTCCACATTCAATGAGTGTGTTTAAAGGGGTCATATGATGCAATTTCAAGTTTTCCTTTCTCTTTGGAGTGTTACAAGCTCTTGGTGCATAAAGAAGATCTGTAAAGTTGCAAAGACTAAAGTCTAAAATCCAAAGAGATATTCTTTATAAAAGTTAAGAGTCAACCACGCCTACCTGATATGGAGGACTGTTTCCTGATCCTGGTAGAGTAGACAACAATGTTCTGTTCTGACTCACAGACTGTAAGTATGTATCCTTCAAAGGATTTGCCACTGATGATTCAAACGCGAGTTTTGAGCAGTGTAGAGTAGCGCTTGTTGTTTGTAATTTCTCC
>NW_015557168.1:16098-16279 GCF_001515605.1 Sinocyclocheilus anshuiensis
TCCCCAAATTGTAAGTCGCTTTGGATAAAAGCGTCTGCAAAATGCCTAAATGTAAATGTAAATGTACCTAAAACAGCTCATTCTAACACGCCCCCACATGTCTACGCCACAATGTGGGAAGATTTGCATAACGCCGCCCAAATGTTCACGCAAAGAAAGAAGGCGTAACTTTTATTCTCAC
>NW_015557168.1:16612-33369 GCF_001515605.1 Sinocyclocheilus anshuiensis
TTGTAAAAATCGACGTGTTTCAGAAAGGCGGGGCATAGAGGAGAAACAATAATGTACAGTATGTGGAAAATAATGTGTTTTTTGAACCTTAAACCGCATAAACACATTTCATTACACCAAATACACAACATAATGTTCTTTTTTAGCAACGTCATAAGCTTTTTCTTGAAACAGCTACTCTAGTAATCCAAACATGAATCAGCACCATTTAGCTGCACATACTCCATCACATCTTCACCATATTAAATATATCTAATCAAATAAGCACTGATACAACGCATTATGCAAATAATGTTTCATAAAACTAAAGTCATACCATTCTGTTTTTGCATCAAATTTCAAAATTATAGTGTCTAATTTAGATGAAAAACTGCTCATGCTCCATGTACGCAGCATCTTTGTTTGGATCGTGATTAAAATAATGGTTGCCTCCAATTTTAAATGGAAAGAGCACAGACAAAGCCTTAGTTTGTTTATATGAAGAGATTTCTTTGATTTGTGTTATTTATTTATCTGATTTGGGGTTAAATTCCAATTTAGTTTTGTTATTTGACATATTTCTATTTCACAAAGAACTGTGCAGCATTTTGTCCAAGCAATAGGGTAATAAAAGGACATCTTGTCCTAAATCTCATTATCTGAGTGAATCGTTACATCCATAATAACTATGCCTTCATTCTTCCTGCTCAAGTGTATTAAACTGATGGGTGTAATTTGTTCAGAGCCCACAGTGCTCATGTCAGAAATCGTTTTGTTGTTTGATATTGTCTTTTGTTTTCTGACTAGAGATGAACAGCCCTGAAATGCTCATTTGAATTGTTTCAATATATGGCAAATGAACATGAATGATGACTCATTCGTGAACATCTCCTTCTGAAGACAGAAAGTCATACAGGTTTGGAATGACATGTGGGTGAGTATATTTATTTATGTGTGACCTATTTCTTACATGAAACATGTATTTCTTTGTCAAGCAATCTTTGTAACTGCATGAAAAGTGCTTGATAAATAAAGTTTATTACCGTTCACGAGTAGGTGTCACTACACACACACTGACATACCTGTGCGCAGCAGAACCTCAGGTGCGATGTAATTGGGAGTGCCCACCAATGAGTGTGCCAAGCAGCGCTGATGTTGTCTAGCGGCTCTGCGCTCCAGTGGCTTCAGTCGGTCTCCACAGCGACAATTAGCACTATCCTCCCATTCCTTACTGAAGTCCATACTGTCCTGACGCACGTGATCACCTGACAGGACACAGATACAGAAAGTTCAACATCTTAGACTGGTGGAACCAAAGCCCTTTACCAATTCTTCAATGTTTCATTCAACAATATATTCAGGATCCATAAATATTAACGTGAAAAGTGACCATTTCGTCAGAATGGAGTCAGACCTGAATGTGATTTTTCCCCACCAGAACTCACTTTTAAGGAAGCTTTTTGACCAGGACAGAGTATTCCAATGGTGACGCTTCTTTTTCAAATCTTTCATTTTTTGCTATTGTAATTTATTTGTAAACTTCATAACATTAATGTAATAAACATTAATATTAATGTGTGTACTGTATTGACATACTGCGTTAACTACTGGCATGATTTTATAAAGTAGCTATAATAGCACAAAATAATGGGGTCAATTTATCAAAAATGTGCAATGGTCTTTGAGCTGATAGGCTCACCGCTTTGGTAGTATTTGGAGTCGTGAGTCCATCGGAAGCCAGTGCACAGGCCAAAGTCTGTCAGTTTAATGTGTCCATCACGATCAATTAGGATGTTGTCAGGTTTGATGTCTCGATGGATAAAACCCATTTTGTGGACACTTTCCACAGCACAGGTGAGCTCGGCGATGTAAAATTGAGCCAAGTCCTCTTGGAAAATGCCCATTCTGATCAAAAGACTCATCATGTCCCCACCAGGGATGTAGTCCATGACAAAATACAAGTTATCTTTATCCTGAAACGAGTAGTACAACCTTACAACCCACTCATTATCAGCTTCAGCGAGAATATCCCGCTCAGCTTTCACATGGGCCACCTGGTTCCGCAACAGTACATCTTTTTTACGGAGGGTCTTCATGGCATACAGTGCTCCCGTGTCCACTTTCCGAGCCAAACACACTTCTCCAAACGCCCCGATTCCCAAAGTCTTGATCTTTTCAAACATGGATTTGTCCATTTTGGCGCGCTTGAGGCGGATGTAGTTGGATTCTTTCTGGCACAGCATCATGCGCATCTGCTCCTGTGCATCACTTGAAAGTCCCACCTGCACACACGACATGTTAAGACAATGGCCCTCACAAAACAGATGCTCATCCATAAATACAGACAAACTTGTCACACAACACACAAAGACACAGATTAAATGAACTTCTGAAATTATCTGAGACAACATACAAACCATTCAATCATGTAATATTCACAACTTTGGCAAACAGCATTCAGCACTGAAAAATGGCAACGCATGCAATGCACAGGGTTTCCTATAGTGATCAAAATGACCTCAGTCAGCACCCATTCCTTATTATTATACATTGCCATAGATTGTGCTTGCACAACTAGGAAAGGCAAAATGTCAAATAGAATTTCCAATGTTGCTTGAATTTCAACTGTAATTTGTTTCCCTCAGACTTCAGCATGGCTGATACGCAGAGTTACTCACTGGCCATCTAGATTTCATTTCATGTGCATTTTAATACACAAGTATTACAAGTATGCATCTCATATGCTTTTATCACCTCTTCTCTGGCCGGAACCTAACCTGAAATCTTACTCACTGAAATCAGGTTGGACCTATAAACACTGGACCTTAATCACAGGTGCAACAATGAAATACAAGGTTTGAGGTGGGTTTTCAAGAAATATACACCCACAGAACACTGCAGATTTAGATGATCTATCATACAATAAATTCTGTACTGTACATTTCTTTTTTAAATATTTTGTCTAAACTAATACTACTTTATCTACCAGTAAAAGTGTAGTAACTGCTCCATTCATACACATCACTACCCAACACACAACAATCAGCGCAGAAAATGTGAAAAGGCAGGACAGACCCCACACGGGTATAGTTGTGAACTTACAGAGCTGCAGGAAACCCTTAAGATAGTAGCTTCGTCCTAAAACCCAGTGAGCTGCCTTGCAGTCTATTGTCTAGATAGATAGCTTTCCTAATCATCATAGAACTTCCTAAGCTGTCAATCTGAAATGCTCTTCTTAGGTAGCAACTCTGTGTGTCACACAAATAGCACCCATCACTAGGGATGCAACGATTCACTCAACTCACGATTCGATTTGATTCACGATTTTGATTTCACAATTTGATTTTCTCACGATTTTTTTTTTAACAAAATGAGATTTAAGACATTATACAGTAAATGAAAAGGTGTCGTTTTATTAGGCTATTGCTGCACGTTTCTTTGTGAAATTGAAATATAACAAAACTAAATTTAAATTTTAAAACAAACCCCAAATCAAACAAGTTATGCAAATAAAATAAATCTCTTAATATGAACAAACTAAGGCTTTGTCTGTGCTCTTTCCATTTAAAATTAGAGGCAACCACTGGATTTTAATCATGATCCAAACAAAGATGCAGCATGAGTAGTTTTTAATCTAAATTAGACTGTATAATTTTGAAATTTGAAGCAAAAACAGAATGGTCTGACTTTAGTTTTGTGAACCTGTCCTATACTACATAAAACATATCTGAACGAAACAGCAGACGAGCTGAATGAGACGCAGATTCACTCTCTGACAGCAGGTGGCGCTTATGAACAGCAATGATACAGTGTCTCCTGGGTTACCGCTGTAAACAAAGCAGAGCTGCACTTATGAACACTACTTTAATATGCATTGTTCAGAGGCAAGATGAAAAGAAAATACCAAACTTTTCTAAAGATAGTCAGTTCCCCCTCAGAGATACATTCATATAAACTCCTACTCCAATTGTATCGCGATTTGTTAGGCATCTCCACCGATTTGAATAGTCACATATTTGAATCGATTTTCAACTGGCTCGCGGTTAATCGTCACATCCCTACTCATCACATAATGGCACAGGAGACTTGCCTTAATTTTAAGTAAGGATTGGTATTAGTAAACGGCTAACCTAACAACACAATATTCTGGTTAGCATAAAAATATTTTCATCATATTGCATTCTGGGATTGCATTATCTGCAACCTAAATTTTTGGCTTTGCACTTTAGAAAAGAGAGGTATTACACACCTATGACACCTTAAAATGTGGTCTAGGTAGGCAGCTCACTAGGCTTTAGAACGGAGCTCATAAGAACATTCGAGGAACATACACATGCTGTCCAACTGACAGAGTCTTACTTTACCACTCTTGAGTGAAGATTACTCCAGAAGAAACCTTTAAACTATGAAAACGAGTTGAGCACACATAGAAAAGAGTAGGCTTATGGAGGAGATCCACAGACTGAAAGATATGGAAGACAGACAGACAAGAGAAAGGGAGAATAAAAGGGAAGGAAAGAATAATGGAAGAAAGATGGGAAAAGTTAAAAGTCAATAGGAAATAATCAGCAGAGCAGAGATGCAAAGAACATTGTGAGAGGATGTGGCAGTGAAGAAATGCATGCTAACCCGCTGCATCTCGCTCTCCAACTGCTTCTTCCTTCGGATCCTCTGCTGGTTATTCTTCAGGATGTTCTCCACATGCTGCTCCATAAAGAACTTGAAAGCCTGTGGGGAGTACATGGGAACTCTGCTTTCCCCCTTGCGCTCCTCGTCACGTTTACAACGCCGCACCGGCACGGGAGACGTCGTGATTTGTTTCTTCTCGCATTCCTCAGAGCCCTCAGCACGCTCGCTGGAGCAGGTGCTGTCAGTGTCATTGTCACTGTCGACTCCATCCTCTTCTTTGTTGCTAGGTTTTAGGCCTGGGTTGGGGTCGTACCCTGGTGGAGGCGGCTGCTGTAGCAGGTGTTTAGGATAAGGAGGGGGTGGGCCTTGGTAGCTCGGGACTTCGGGGGCAGCCGTGGGAGCAGATGGCTCTTGATAAGCAGAGGCTGGAGGGGGTGGCTGCTGCATCCAAGGTGGGAGCGTAGGGGCCACGGCGGTGTGCAGCTCTGGCTTCTGCACACGCATACTCTTTACCGGCTGCAAAATGGGGGCCTGTGTAATGGTGGTGACCGTAGTGCCGGAAGGATGAGAGCTGGGCACAGATGGGCACTGACGTCCACTGGGCTGGGCATTGGTGAAGGAGTTGGAGCGTCCCGGCACACTGTGGGGCCATGACGAAGGAACGTCCTGATTGGTGCTGTGACCGGGGGAAGTCTGAGGCTGCTGCACAGGAGGTCTGACCTGGGCTAGTACCCCAAGGTTGTACATATCAAGGTTGTGGCTATTGCGGTTGGGCACCAGCATGCTTGGGGCACTTTTGTTGGCTCCGTTTAAGTGTGCAGCAAGAGCGCTGGATTGCATCTGCTGGGCCGTGGAACTCTGTCTGCTAGTCTGGTGCATGGGATACGGAGGTGGTGGTGGCTGCCAGCCACTGCTATTAATGCCCACATACTCACTTTGTATGTTGCCATTCTGAGGCCAGGATGGAGGGAAGGTGAACTTGTTGCCCCCGGAGTTTTGCATGATGATGGGTTGCCGACCCACTGGCACTGGACTGATCCCTCGCTGTGCCTGTGACGGAGGGTTTATATAGCCATCGGGAAGGGGCCCCTGAGGCACAGGAGAGATCCGAGGCACCAGGTAATCCAAGTTCCCAGAATACCGCTTGGTTGCGGGATTGGAGTCCCATGAGGAGGGAGGAGGAGTGATGCTATGCACCTGCCGTGGGAGGGGAGGGTTCACTCGTTGACTGCTAGCTCCAGCAGCAAGATTTTGAGGAAAGGTAGCAGGCCGTGAGAGGTCGCTTTGAGGTCCAGGGCTACTGGGACGGTAAATCATGCTATCAGTCATTAGAGCACTGTGCCGCTGTGGGGCCAGAGATTCCTTTGAACCCTTCCAGCTTTGGTGCCGCAACAGTGTCTGTGGGATTTGGGATGGACCTAGAGAGGAAACATCCATATATCAACAACAGAAACCTAAGCAGAATTTTCGAAGTCCTGTAAATAATCCTGTTTATTTAGATTTTAGGTGAACTATCCCTCTAAGGAAAAAAAATAAAAATCAGCTAAAGATTTACAGGGAACCCAGTTGGTACATTACTATAATATTAAAGGTTAAAATTAAGAAGTGCAAACTATTAAATTCAATTGCTATTTCTTTTTAGATAAAATACTCAACACTCAAAGTTTTATACAAATAGGCAGTATTTATATTTAATGATATTATTATGTTTCATTTAAAATGTGGCTGTCATATAATAGTTTATGACGTCTATTTAAACATACATTAAATAAGACATTAGAAACAGGTTAAGTAAAATATAATGAATCTGTAATACTAAGCATATTTAACCAAATGCTCGTCTCTAGAGTTTTTTTGCTTTTTTTTGTAGCCAAGTAACAAAATACGGACACTGAATGGCTTTTGTGAGGTAAATGCAATATGTGACATTTGTTTTACTGATATCTCCCCAAGTTTGAAACACTGATGTGAAGTGATTACAAGATTTCAGTAAATTGCACTGTATCTTCCAACATACTTTCTGATTTTCAGTCATGTGTATTTTGGGCTACAACTAGCATTAAAGAGGAAAAGATTATCTCGTTCACCTTCAAGCACATTTTTTTGTTTCATAAAATTACTATGCATCATACTGCTCTTTTCATGAACTATCTGCTGATGTTAATGCCGATGTACTGGTGTTAGTTCTGAGTTTACGATAACACAGTATTCTCTCAACCCTCTACGCACACCTTGGCAATATAATAGCCATTGGCTAGTAAATTTTTTTGTTTACTCGCCAGACTGATATACTATTTTATTGAGCGCATCCAAATAGTACAGATCGCTTGACGGAGAGCGAAACTCTCAAGCGCTCAGTCAGCGTGTTTATCGAGTGAAAATCTGTGTTGAACGCCTCTCACACACATACTGGCGAGTAAAATCTAAGAATTTATTAGCCAATGGCTAATGTTAGATATTATTTAGTCGCCCAGAGTAAGATCTGGTCGCATTTGCGAGTGATTTACTCGCAATGTAGAGGGTTGTCTCTTCTTCAGAGGTGCTCAGTCCCCCTCCTGGAACTCTACCATAGCTAATCAACATCTATGTCCAGAATAGCATTTAATATGCAAATTTTTAGCATGCCTGGAATTAGGGCTGCACGATAAATCGAAATGGAATCGAGATCACGATTCGACAGAAGCTGCGATTGTCATGCGTATCTTTCAGTGAAGCACGGTTCTGTGATCAGCAGTAAATCTCCATCCAAAGGCCAGAGGGCGCTCTCGCTCTGAAACTCAAAATACGCCTCGCAGAAGAAACCCAGAAAATGTCTATCGCTGCAGCTGAATAAACAGAAGATTCAACTGCTTTCATTGATTCAACGTGACTAATAACCACACGACTACGGCAATATACGGTTTATCGGAGTTCTTATTATTATCATTAAAATAAAGTATATTTATAATGCAATGCCTTTATCACTGCTTAAATACTATGACATATGTTGCGTGCCTTATTCTGTGTAAGAAGCCACATCAGCTCACAGAAGGATTTATTTCAAACACTCGACTGACGTCATGAAGTGAGTTTGGAGTAAAAATATGTTATTAAATGTGGTATTTTCACATGCTTTCAGATGGAGCAGCATTTACTTCACAAAGCCGTAGTAAACTGAGAAGCTATGCAAACAGCTGTCATTATCGCGAACAATTTCTTCAATTTCATAATCGCTCAATAAAACTTTTTGCGATTTTTTTGGCGTAACTTGTCAGTGAACTACAGCTATGTGTAGTAAATTCTGCTCCATCTGAAAGCACGTGATGATGATTCCCTGCTGATTACAGAACCGGCTTTACTAACAAAATGCGCATGACAATCGCATTCGATTAATTGTGCAGCCCTACCTGGAATACCTAGATAAACTAATAAAGTTGACAGCGCACTTGACAGTTGACAGAGTACTTCATTCTACAATGCAATGCACTCAATCTTTCATTACCAGTCTGATGCATGAACCAGAAGGACAACCAGTGATGATCTTTTTCCTTTTTGATCAGACTGCCATAAGTTTTAGATAAAACAGTTTTAATAAAACATTAGATCATTGGCAAAAGAAAGAAAAAATTAATTGTTCTGAAGACAAATAAGATTTGTACACATCCACACACACCTTCAGATCTAATATGGATTCAATATTTCTAGCCATAAGGCATGCAAAAAAAACAAAAACAATTAGTTATTAAATAACTAATCCAAGTAGCCAGATGTTAAGGACGTCTCAGTGTAATTAGGCTGGATTAGACAACAACCAGACTACAAAACTATTACAGTTTGACCCCCATAATGTCTTTTTGCTACCCTAAACAATTCCAGCAATTCATAACTAAATGTGACCCTGGAGCACAAAACCAGTCTTAAGTCGCTGGGGTATATTTGTAGCAATAGCCAAAAATACATTGTATGGGTCAAAATTATTGTGATTTTTATGCCAAAAATCATTAGGATATTAAGTAAAGATCATGTTCCATGAAGATATTTTGTAAATTTCCTACTGTAAATATATTAAAACTTAATTTCTGATTAGTAATATGCATTGCTAAGAACTTCATTTGGACAACTTTAAAGACGATTTTCTCAGTATATTGATTTTCAGCTTTCAGATGATGTATAAATCTCAATTTCAAAAAATTGACCCTTATGACTGGTTTTGTGGTCCAGGGTCACAAATGTTATGCTGCTATCAAAATGAATTAATACATCAAATTACGGAAGGGGCTCTGCTACATACCTGCTTGTTTTATGGCCGTGTTGACAGGGCGTGCTGTTATCTGCTCCCTCGCAGGCTCCTGGAAGTTCATCCTACTGATGTACTCTATGGCTGCCTCCACGCTATGACTGTTCGTCTGCTTCAGAGCACGAACCACCATCTCCTGTACAAACGCACACACGTATGTATTACTACTGAGAATCAATAAAATATGTTGGCATTTAAATGCAAACAGTTAAAAACCTGCACAACAGCTGCTAATAGAGATATCCATAAGCTCACGAAAATGTTATTTGCATTTGTGCGATACTGTTTTATTATGTCATGGCTCTCTGGAAATCTTGCCACTGATTGGTCAATGGCATTCTGTGGTCTATGATATTTGTGCATTATGCACACTGCATAATTGACGGCTGTCCCAGGCAAATGATTTCCTACAGTATATAGCTGCACTAGTTTCATGTCACCTCGTATCACTGCACACGCTCTTGTCACAAAACAACATAATCTGCAAATCAATATTGTATGTCCTTCCACTTTTAGTTATTTAGCAAGCAACTATGTACAAATTGGGATAATGTACAGACAGTCGTTTCACATCGAGTCCTGATCACCCTGTCTGGATTTCTGACTATACGTTATCCTTTACAAAAATATTATTTTCTAGTACAGTCATTTATATAATAAAATGAAATGAACCGGTAAGGTTAAAATAATGTTTGGCCTGTTTGTCTGCCAAACAACCTTTATGTACATACACCACATGAAAAAAAACAAACAAAGTAATTAATCTTATTGGAAAAAAAAAAAATAAATAAAAAATATGTACATCACACCCACATTGTTAGTGTGCATTTGAGTATGACACTTTGAGCTCACTTCTCCAACCAGAGCTGGTCTGGCAACATACCATTTCTGTCATTCCTCAAATAAGCGAAATTATACAGTGACAGTAGAGAACATTCCTGGCACAAATGATTAATATGATACATTTGGGGGGGGGGGAAGAGTATACCAACTTCTCATTTCAGTATATTCAGCTCCAACCAGATTCAACAAGGTCCATTACCTCATCAAAGCCAGCATCCTGCAGCTCTTGCAGCATGTGTCTGTTGATATCTGCGCTGTTTCCACTGGAGGTAGTTTCATTAGCAAATGGCATGAGTGACCTGCGGATCTCCTGCAGTGCTCTGTGATGGTGGGGGTTCCTGGGGTTATTGCTGCGCCCTTGTTGTCTGGGATCGTCCGGTGGTCCCTTCCCGACGCTCACGTCGGTTTTGGGAGCATCTGGTGGCCGGGAGAGGTTCCGCAAGCTCTCTCGGATCTCCTGCAGCATTTGTTGACTATTGCCACTGTAGTTGCTCGCAGGGAACGTGTTGGGTCGCATTTGTCTGTATCCCTCGGGTTTCTCGCCCCTCTTCATGTAAAAACATATGTTAAGTGCCAAGGTGGTGAAGAGTCTCCTGGGTGGAAGAGTGAAACTGTCTGGATTACAATATTTCACCTGCACACTAGAGAGACGTCAGTGCATCAGTAAACATGCATGAAGGAACACAGAAGAATTGTTATAATCATCAATACAACTTCAGTTGCATGATTAAAGCTTGTAACAGCTACATGTTGATCCTCAAAAAATAATAATAATTAAGGACTATGCTTTTTTAACGGGTTTCTTCATTAGATTTGACTATGTTTTTAACTTTTTAGTGATATTGATAGTTCAAGGACATAAAACAGCATTTGGTTTTGTGGTAGGTCTAGATATGCCTTTCTAAAGCTCACTAGACCACAAATATTTAAGACTAAATGAAAAGCCCATGGACACCAGTGATTGTGAAGATCATAATAAGCTACTATAGTGATAAATACGTTATATTAATTTAGTTATGCCTACCTAGACAGGATCACAGGGCACGGCCAAAAACGCTGCATGTGCCTACGATGACCAAAAGTGTTGTCTAGGTAGGCATCTCTACAGGTTTTGAAACACAGTCGTAGTGTCCAATTGATTCAGGCACTGCTAACTCAGTTAGGCCTGAAACTGCTGAAGAGTGCAGAAGAATTGCCACATAAAGCCCTTAAAACTTTAAACATTATTCATACTGCATAATACCATATTAAAGATGATAAATCATTTATGAATCGGTACAACAGGTGACTGAGGCCTAAAGCTGAGGCGATAGCATAGTGCTACCATACTCCGTATAAAAACGAATTACATTCACTTACCGTTTAATGGTGGTGAGACATCGTGTTTGGACATGTATAGCTCCCTGCGAGCTTTTAAACCGCGAACACCTCCTCTGCTGTGTCTGACAGATACATGTATTTGCTGACGGACCGTCTGCTTCTCTTTGGTATTTACTGTTGTCTTGAGTTTACAACGGCTGTCATGCGCGTCACAAAAGCCCGGATGTTGTAAAACGCCCTCTTCGAGAGCTCCGCCCCCAGAGGTGCCTGACGAGATGAGAGGCCCTTCTGTGTGAATGCGATGGAAGAGATGCGTCAACTGCTTTTGAGTGGACACAGTTTGTTACATAATAAATGTACCTCTTACCCGTGGTTCGTGTTCAACATGTTTGCATAACATATTCATTTTAGAGAAAGCTATATTTGGAGTTCACTATGAAAAATAGATATTCTAAATGATAAATTTGTTTTTTTTGCAACAGGTGGGAATTAATTTATGCTGCTATGTGTGAGTCTCAGAGCCCCTCATCTATGGTCTGTCCTCATCCTAATGGTAGTATGCTTATTCTCAGTAAACAGTGCCATTTCTGACTGCGTGTGTGGTCCTCTTATACATTATGGGGACCAAATGTCCTCACAATGATAGTAATACCAGTCAATTTTGACTTTGTGGGGACATTTTTTGGTCCCCATGAGGAAACAAGCTTATAAATCATACAGAATGACATTTTTTGAAAATCTAAAAATGCATAAAGTTTTGTGTGAGGTGCAGAGTTAGGGTAAGGGGATAGAAAATACAGTTTGTACAGTATAAAAACCATTACCCCTATGGAATGTCCCCATAAAACATGGAAACCCAACGTGTGTGTGTGTGTGTGCATGTTTATGTGATTTACGAGGACACAAATTTGTATAATAACATGGGTATTACAATGTGAAGGTGGTTTATGAGGACATTTCCTGTGTCCCCAAAATTCAAAAGGCTTAAAAACATACTAAATGGTGTTTTTTTTAATCTAAAAATGCGTAAAGTTTTCTGTGAGGGGTAGGTTTAGGTGTAGGGTTGATGTAGGTAAAGTTTGTACAGTATAAAAACCATTACGCCTATGGAGATTCCCCGTAAACCATAAAAACCAACATGGGTGTGTGTGTGTGTTTATTTTGTCACTTCAATTCAAAAGGTTATCAAATTTAAATACTTTTCTTAGATGCAGGCCCAAACACTATCAGAACTGTAAGGCACCCAAATACTATTTTCATATTATTGCTCAATAAATACGGTATTTTCAATAGCCTATTCAAGATTTTTGAAAGGTTCCTAAATATGTAGTCACAACATTGTAATGTAACACTACTCGTTCATCAATAATATTGTGGTAATTTTTGGTGTTCCTCGAGTGTTTCTAATACAACAGCTGTGGCAGTGACTGTAAATTTGACATAATTTTCTCTTCTGACTGCTGTTATCAATCTCTCTCTATTTTTCCTCTTTTTGAAATTCGTGAAACACTATTGTGAAGTTTTTCTATTGCTATTTGAGCAAAGGGGAACACACAAAAAAATATATATTTGATGTAGTCTCCTGTTCACTGTTATAGTTTACCCAACTTCTGAGAAACTTCCACTTCTGAGAACCCCAGAAATATGAAAAACGGTCCATTAGAAGACTAAGCACAGTGTTCCCCTCAGTTAAGGTGTTTACATGAAGGTTTTTCAGTCCGATTGAGCCGTCAATCCGATTACAAACGTATTATTTGGTTGCATGTAAACGTAGCCACTGTGTTTAATTGCGAGTGGTGTGTGTGTGTGTGCATCATTTAAAGCAGCGCATTAATACAGAACGGTGATTAAACTGACTTGGAACTACCTGTGCATTAAACTGTTTTAATGTATACCTGCCAGCCAATCAGAATCGAGTATGCAGACAGACCATGGAATAATAGCAACATAATAACCTCCCGCTCATCCGGCTATGTGACGGCAATGCTACTTTCATGCCTCATATCACCACATACCCACTGTTGTTTCATTCATAAGCAGTTCCTGCCATATTGCTTCTCTTTTTAGCCGCTTGCTAGTAACGTTTGAGTCCTGATCATCCAGTCAGGGTTTATTTTGTGATAAACCAGGATGTACATTATCCCCTAAATAGTCAACATTTTTATAGACCTTGGCTGTTTACATTCAGCATATGTAATCACTCAATCAAGATTTGCTATGTAGTATATAATGCTTTATGTGAGTATATTGTATGTACAGTATGTGAGTAAAGTTGGCTATACTTTTATAGCGACAATTTGGAGTTGAATCATTTTGCGGTTTTGCTCAATTCATCATAATTTGATTTAGTGGCAAGCCTAATTACTTGTAGCTGATGTGTATCACTACAAATTAAATGACTCCTTAAGAGAGAACATAATTGTGACCAGGACTCCTTGCTGCAGGGAGTGGAGCTTCCCCGGCAGGTCAGTTTGGCAAAGAAATCACTGCCAAAGGCTAGAAAGCTCCTATCTGCATCTGTGGAACATGAACACCCTTTCAATGAGTTCCAGGAGCCTGAAAATTGAGAACGTGAGGCAGTAATTTGCCAACGTAAATGTGTATGAACTGGGGCTGCGGTGACTTCCACTGCACACACAGACACTGGGGTAACGTTGGTCGTCCTTTCCACCTGGGCATCATCCATCAGCTCCACCACTGCTGTCTCAGAACCAACAATGTGCATGGAGGCTGTGTAAAACAGTTCTTGTGGATCAGAAGCCACCAAAGATGCATCAAACAAAAGAAGGTTACCACTATCAGTGCAAATCATGTGGTCAGTCAGAGAGCTAACTGGCCATACTGGGGTTAAGAGTAAATAAAAAAAATAAAAATGATCTCAATATTTACTCACTCTCATGCCGTTCCAGATGTATAAGATTCTTTTTTTCAGATGAAAGATTTTTAATCCATCATTGTGGGTCCATATAATGCAAATGGGTCCCTCAAAAATTGATGCTTCAAAAACCACAAAAGTGAAACCATAGGTGTGTGTGAGAAAAACATCCATTTTTAAACTATAAACCATCGCTTTTGGCCAACTGTCATATGTTCATGAGCTCACACTTAACGTAAATGTCAGCATGCTTTGAAGCGTGATGAAAACGTATTGTGAGACATGATCTGTGATTCTGTCACTGTGTTACACAACATGCTTATATCACACTTTATGTCAAGCTTGATCTCACATATGAATGCACATATGACAGCATGTGTGGTTTTATGGTTAATTTGTATTTTTCTCACACACATTGTTTCACTTCCGATGATGTTGATATATCACATTGCAAAAGGTGGTCAAATTTAGTCTCTTGTAAACTTCACTCTGGTAAACTCTACAGTTTTTTATGAATGGGTCACTGAATTATTGACTCACCTGATTAATTTGTTCAACCATCGTAGCTACGCGAAGCCTATGCAAGTAAATATTGGCTTTGACAAAACACCACTTATAGGTCAATTAACTCTGAAAGAAGTATGATAAGCTTTTATTATGGTCCCCGTCACTGTATCCAAAACTCGCAGAGTACTTCAACAAAACTTATATCACACAGAAAGGCTGTACACATTGCCATTTTAATGACTTGATCATTCTTGTGTAGCTTCAACCAACTGTACAAAGACGTTTAGTTTATAAAAATATTCCAAGCCTTCTCTTTCATACATGTCTGGGGTAAGTAATCAAACAGGAACTTGTCTGTGGACGTACACGGCCTCTCCATCAGTCCCACACACTAAACACTGCTCAAGCACATCGAGGCTGTTGACAGACAGTGTCTGGCTGGGCAGCCACTGGTACTACTGGGATAAGAGACAGAAAAATATGAACAAAAACTTGAGTGCACCTTTAGAAAACAAAAGCTTGGCTCAACAAAACCTTAAAAAAAAAAAAAGTTTGAAGTCTGACAGCATGGCCCTGTTTCCACTCATCCATGTATTAAGATGCAAGTAGTTAGCCGAGCATCTCAAATGCATCTCCTTTGATCACTTGTGATGAGATTTCACCAAGAAAAATTAGGAAGGAGGCAAATGAAAATGGATAAAGAGGGCAGCAGAAATTTTTTCTTACTGTACTATAAATCCTGGCTTTGGTTTAAGACACATAGGCCACGTGCACACTGTAAAGTTTCATGAGTGACAACTGCATTTAAATACGGGAGTGAATCCCCTAAATTATAGTTTTGTGTGTGTACGAAACAGAACTCACTCTCAAAATTGTGATGACTGTGAAACCTGTTATTTTTGCAGATTTTGACTAAACCGCCGTCAACAGAGTGGTCGTGTTTCATTTATGTTTGGAAGATTACGTACAGAACTGCGGAAGTTTGTCCACTTATTATAAGCGACGCTTATTACGTCTCTTGGGGTTCATAAAGCGATGCAGTTTATGCAGTTAATGGCAGGTGCAGGTCACAATATTTTGGTTTGTGGCTTATTTCCAAGATAACACACGCTGGGATTTATATTTATTATGGGCTTATTCTTATTTGCCATTTCTTTATAGCAAGATCCGGCAACAAAAATAAGTAAAAACATACAGTGCTGCTTGAAAGTTTGTGAACCCTTTACAATTTTCTATATTTCTGCATAAATATGACCCAATTCATCATCAGATGTCCTGAAAGTAGACAAAGAGAACCCAATCAAACAAATTAGATAAAAATATTTTCTTTGTCATTTATTTACTGAGATAAATGACCCAGTGTTACATTTCTGTGTGGTGCAAAAGTATGTGAACCTCTATGATTAGCTGTTAATTTGAGGGTGAAATTAGAGTCCATCTGTTTTCAAACAGTGGAATGACTATCAGGTGTCATTGCCTGCTCTGTTTTATTTAGAGAACAAGGATCTATGAAAGTCTGATCATGTTTGCGGAAGTGAATCATGGCACGAACAAAGGAGATCTCTGAGGACCTCAGAAAAAAGAGTTGTTGTTGCTCATCAGGCTAGAAAAGGTTACAAAACCATCTCTAAAGAGTTTGGACTCCACAAATCCACAGTCAGACAGATTGTGTAGAAATGGAGGAGATTCAAGACCACTGTTACCCTCCTAAGAAGCGGTCGACCAACAAAGATCACTCCAAAAGCAAGACTTGTAATAGTCTGCGAGGTTGCAAAGGAACCCAGGGTAACTTCTAAGCAACTAAAGGCCTTTCTCACATTGGCTAATGTTCATGTTCATGAGTCCACCATCAGGAGAACACTGAGCAACCATGGACACCCATGGCAGAGTCGCAAGAAGAAAGCCACTGCTCTCCAAAAAGAAAAACGCTGCCCGTCTGCAGCTTGCTAAAGATCATGTGGACAAGCCGGAGGACTATTGGAGAAATGTTTTGTGGATGGGACCAAAATATAATTTTTTGGTTTATATGAGAAGTGTTCTGTTTGGAGAAAAGAACACACTGCATTCCAGCATAAGAACCTTATCCCATCTGCAAAACATGGTGGTGGTAGTATCGTGGTTTGGGCCTGTTTTGCTGCATCTGGGCCAGGATGACTTACCATCATTGATGGAACAATGAATTCTGAATTATACCAGCAAAATCTAAAGGAAAATGTCAGGACATCTGTCCGAGAACTGAGTTTCAAGAGAAAGTGGGCCATGCATCTAGGCCTGTCACGATAACAACTTTTTGTTGTGCGATATATTGCCCCAGAAATAATTGCGATA
>NW_015557168.1:33485-43737 GCF_001515605.1 Sinocyclocheilus anshuiensis
GAATAAATAGTAAATAAACATTTTCTAACAAAAAGTGCAAAGTAACAAGTAGAAAAAAAAAAAGAAAAATTCACGAATAACTTGTATGGAGATTTTTCCATCTACAGATTTTTCCCTGACCTTCTTTTCTCTGTAAATGAAGGGTGCACACTATTGCTGAAAAACACAATCACTATTCAGCAGTCAGATGTCCGTATGCACAAAGACACAGATCCCTAAACAAGGCCATATCTGCAGATGAAACTTTGTTTGTAGAAGCATTTTTTAAATGTGAACTAGCACCTCATGACTACACCACGTTATGTACGAGAAGCTGCAAAAGACACAGGCGCAAGTGGAATGTAAACAACATGGTGACATTAATTTTTAAGTAAATATAATGGGCGATATATTGCGTCACCAAATATTATTGAGGTCATATACATATATTGCGTGACAAGTCGATATATTGATTATTGCGACAGGCCTACATGCATCAAGACAACGACCCCAAGCACACAAGTCATTTTACCAAAGGATGGTTAAAGAAGAACAAAGTTAATGTTTTGAATGGCCAAGTCAGAGTCTGGACCTTAATTCAATTGAAATGTTGTGGAAGGAGCTGAAGCAAGCAGTTCATAGGAGAAAACCCACCAACATCACCGAGTTTGAGCTAAAACTAACACAAGATGTTGTACTGTGTACTGCTGCAAAATTGGATCACACCAGATACTGAAAGCAAATATTCACATACTTTTGCACCGCACAGAAATGTAACACTGTGTCATTTTACTCAAATAAATGTTTGTCTCATTTGTTTGATTGAGTTCTCTTTGTCTACTTTCAGGACTTGATGAATTGGGCCATATTTATGCAGAAATATAAAAAAAAAAAATTGTAAAGGGTTCACAAACTTTCAAGCAGCACTGTACCTTGTTCACTATGACTTCTTGCACCACACATTCAGAGGAGAGACACAACTCTGATATCCATTTAAATACGTCATTACAAACAAATTTTTTTTAGTTTAGTTCCATAGACACCGTGTCAAATTTTGGTAAATGCGGTTGTCACTACCAGAATTTTGTGGGAGAATTTTTCAGTAGTACAATGCAGTTGTCACTCCCATAAATTATTGAACTGTGTGTGTACAAAACATGACTAAACAGTAAAATGCCAATTGACAACCAAATCTAGCTGCAGTGTGTATGGCATATATAAGACATGACTCGGCCAGGTGTACATGGATCTGGTTGTTACATATGGTAATGTAATTGATCTACATCAGCATGTGGAAATTTGTTACATGTGAGCAAACAATCATGAATGAGATGTGGATGTAGCAATTTGTTTAAAAATTCATATATGGGAATTTTTTTTTTCTTTGTTTTGCTGAGACACATTTACAGTGGGTACGGAAAGTATTCAGACCCCCTTAAATTTAAGTGTAACTGTAATGTGCATACCAACCAAATCAGATAATAATCTGATCAATAAAAATATTTAAGATAAAAATCAGATAGCCACATTGTTATTAATATCACTACAGTTGTGATGGGAGTTTTGGCTTACTCTGTAGGAGTGTGCTCATGTCTGATCCTGAAGTTGTCTCCCAGTGTAGCAGAGAACCATCCTCTGAACACGTAAACAAGTGACTGGGGTTTGATGGATGAAAATGTACTTCCCACACTGTAGAGAAACAGATCATAATCAGTGCTGCTGACCACTTATCAGGTTTTTGACATTTAAGCTTTAACACTGTAAAATATTGACATTTCACATGAACAGGATAACACGGTTTATTTTCTGTCCTTGTTAATAATATCAGTTGTTTGCAAATTTAAACTGGACAATACTAAACTAATAAATAAGGTTATTTCTACTGTATATCTTGTGCAATATCTCTTAAGCAACCAGGTAACTTTCTGCCAACTGTGTTAGTAATCAAAAATGTTTAAAGTTGTGATGACACGGAAGCAGCGACAGATATTGTGACGTACATCCAAATGAAACAGATTATCGAAAAAGAAAATTGCAGGGTGGGGACTTGGTTCTATGCATCAGTTGTTGATTGGATTTTGAGATGCGGGTGTCTTATTCACTGGAAGGTCCAGTTATGACTGGTTAAACATTGCGAGGTCAAAAAAAAAGAAAGAAAGAAAAAGAAATGCATGCACGGATGAATTGCCGTCATGCCAACTTTCAGTTTAAGAGCATCATTCTGAATGTCTATTACAAGTGTTTACAAAACTCACTTTCCGCTGAATGGGCCTCTATGAGAGAGAAGGGTGTATTGCCCTGTCTCACATCCCAGATACACAGCATCCCATCCTGTCCTCCAGTGGCCACTATGTGCTGCTGGTTTGGGTGTTTATCCACACAGTGCAAGGGCACTCTGTCCCCAGTGCTGCATGAGCAGTAAAAAGATATGAGCAAAGAAAAGAAACCCAACTTTTCGACGTCCTCTCTAGAATGCTGGCAAATAAGCTTGGGTAGAAATAGTTACTTATTTTTTATTGCCATGTCATCATCTAAGACTTCATGGCAAAAAATGAGCTACAATAATAGAAGAGTTGCATAAACACAAAATAAAAACCAAGCAAACAGAAAAATACAGCAGTTAAAATTATACACAATTTTTTTAATTAACATAAAAATTATAAAATCTAAATATCATCTTAAGATGTTAAAACACTGACAGGGAAAAATCTGTCAATGTTGTTTATTGGAACAAGTAATCAGCAATTTGTTAAAGTGGTCATTGAGAACTGTAATGAGAATTTGGAAAATAATAATGTCACAATGGTCCAAGAAAATAGTATTTTCTTCATGCAAAATATGATTTCTTGATAGGGTAAATGGACTTGTTCTTATTGGTTTTATGGAGATTCAAATGAATACAGTTTTTCTTCATAGAATAATACTAATGTTTTTTGACTAATGTGAGTGAATCATACAGAGAGAGAATTTGTGCAGGACTGTCACTCTGCTGTCTGAAGTCCCACATCTTCAGCTGACCGATGGAGTTAACAGTGAGAACTTCAGTCGTCCTTAGAAAAGTCACGGCATGAATCGTACTGCTATCTGCATTTTCTGTTGAAAGGCAATAACACAGTCCTGTCAGACCTACTCATATGCATTACAGGTCAAATGTAAGCGTAAGTTAACCCAAAAATGAACGTTCTGTCTTGATTTACCCTCATATCCAAAGACTAGTGATCGACCGATATTGATATTTTATAACCGATACCAATTATTTGCACGTTTATGTGCCCGATAACCGATACGCAGAACCGATATTTATTTACTGTTATAAAGTAAATAAATGACTGAGTGAAGTAAGAACATACTTCACTTTGGTTTTTCCTCTTTTCAGTCATCTTTTTTTTTGCATGCGATTTATCGTGCAGCCCTACTGTTATGTTAAATAAAGTTTACTAACTATAGCAACTATATCAAGTACCTGCACGCCGTTGTTGTTGTCTCGTCTCCCCTCAGACGCGCTGCAATGGCGATCCTGCGCGCAATTCTCAAAACGCCCATAAGATGGCGGCGTTTATCGGTGAATCCGATATTACAAAAAATGCTTAAATATCGGGAAAATATCGGTAAATCGATATATCGGTCGATCTCTACCAAAGACTTACTTTTTTTGAGTGAAACACAAAAATTAAAGGAGACATCGGATGAAATTAATGAAACCGTTTATATATAAAATCTTTGTCTGTGCTACAAAGAAAGCCAGAAAACACTTACCAATAACACGGACAACTTCAGTCTGATCTGCCTTGTAAAGAGTAACCCGGCCGTCCTCACCCACTGACACTAGTTCAGGGCTTCTGCACACTACTGCAGTGCAGGGTGTATTATCACAAGAATATCGATGAGCCCTCTCCCACACATGAGCCAACGAAAGAGCCTGAACGCCACAATCACAATGGTCAGACTCTGCTGTGCATAATGACATTTATCAGACTGTTGCAAATATCAAACAAACAAAACACATACCTGACAGTCAGGCTGAAGCTTAAAGATCATCACAGCTCCGCTTGATGACGCAGAAACGAGTCGGTCTTGATCTAGAAACTACAGAGATTATGCAAAGGACGGTTTTATTTGAATCAGACTAGTCCACAAATTAAAGAAAGACCTCAGACCACTTTTCTGACTACAAATGACGAAATGCATCGCATGCTGCATTTAAAACATGGTTTGAAACTGTTATGAAGAGGTTTAGAACTAAATTTTGGATTTAGATCTAGATTTACATGTGATAATAAAGATATATGACTGAAGCTAAAAGAATGAGCAGAACATAAAAGCTATTCAGTACCATTTATTAATACTCAAGCGATAATATTATTAGTTTAGCAACTACTATTTGAGTGGGTAAATCCCTGCAGAAAAAACACCTGCGCTAAAACCAGCCTAAGCTGGTTGGCTGGTCTTAGCTGGTTTAAGCTGGTCTCTGAGCTTGACCAGCTAAAGAAGTGGCAAAAACCCCTGTAAAACCAGCCTGCTGACCAGCTAAAACCAACCAGCTTAGACTATTTTCCAAACAAACATGCAGGCCGTAACAGTTGCAACAGTGACTCCTTTTATTATTGTTTTTCTCCCAATACAAATATTTCACATATTATTTCAAAGTAATTTTCTGTATAACAAAATGTGCTTTTTTTTTTAAATGTAGTGAATGGTACAGCTGCCTCTGATCTCCCCTTCTCAACAAACTAGCGCTGATTTCTCAATATTACACGTGCTTTCACACAAAGGGAAGCGCATACAGTAACGAGTGAGCAGGTGTGTTGACAGGTGGACGCTCACCTGCAGGTCCATCACGTCCCCGTCATGCTGAGAGGCGCACAGTAACTGAGGCTCTTCGTCAAACTCTCCGTCTGTGTTAGAGACTCCATGCTCTCCCACCGACCAGATCGACACGCTGTTATTCTGCAAACACACAATGAATCATGAGCAACAACGAAACATGAATGCGACATGCACTGTTGTAATTAATCTCAACTAGCCTCGTTGTCCCAGGATCCTGTGGCGAACACTTCAGGCTGCTGTAATAAAGCCGGAGAAATAGGCCGCCACCGCGTCTTACTGATTTTCTGCGAGATGTATTTGGCTATCGGGTCCATCGGGTCTCACTGTTGTCGTGTTGTGTTGTGTTGTGTTGTTGTTTAGTGCGGCGTGCTTCACATGCAGCAATGTATCCCGCCACCTCCGCCTGCCGTGTTGTTCGCTTAGTACGGCGGCCTCAAAGGACCAGACGCGATTCGGTTTGATAAAATTGTCACGCTGCTGTGTTCACATTTATTTCGATTCAAAGCAGCGTCACAGAAAATGTCATTTCTAACTTCCCTAGTTGTCTCAGATTTGCATTAATAATGTAATTTTTAAAATGAACAGTAGTATTATTATTATTATTATTATACTATTACCTTTTATTAAGTAAACCTCAACAAAGCAAAGGAAAAATATTTATTTTTATTAATGCCATAAATCAGAACAGTACAATGAGAAATATTCAGATATAAATAAGAAAAACAGAAAAAGATAAACAACATTAATAAAACGGTGCCAGAAGAGAGATATATATATATATATATATATATATATATATATATAAACAAACTCACTTCATACAATAGCATACCTCCTTATAATATTATGAGTTCTAATAGCCTTTTACTTGTGCAGTTACACAGGACATTACAATAAAGCTTGAAATCGTTTATAAAATAAGAAAAGTTTGGTTTGGAGCCTGACCATTTCATTTTATGAATGTGAAACTTTCCCATTAAAATGAACAGTTGTATGAAATATGCTTTATCTGTCTAAAACACACATTATGTTTGTACATTATATCAAATCCACCCAACTGCAGAGAAATGTTCAGTTTCTTCTTAATAAAAAGCTCCACGTCAATCCAAAATATTTTGTATGTATGCAATTAAAAAAATGAATGAAAAATAGTTTCCTTTTCACCTTTACAGAAATCACAAGAGTAACCAATATCTAATTTAAAGCGTTCCAGCGCATGTTTTACTGGATATATTCTATGCATTATTTTAACACAGGCAAATATTTTAACCTCAAGACTTTTTATTTTTGTAGTGACGTATTAAATTTCGTCACACTTCTGCGTCATGTTTTGTGATGCAATTAAAAATCAGCTGAAAGAAAACACTCGTCTTCTTACTACGCGGCCTTTATTTCCCCCGATGCGAATAGCTCGACTTAACCATAATTAAAGCACTGTTTTCTTTTGACTGCTGCATTTAGAAATGCACTCCGCTTTCGCATTTAGAAGACGTGCCCAATCTGCTGCAATGATCAGAGCCTGCCTGACGCCGCAGTGATGGACGTGCTGACGCTCGGCGGGAGAGCGGTGTGCGCATGCGCGGCGCTGACAGCCGCACTCTACCTGATCCGCAGAGTGTGTTTAACAATGGCCTGGAAATCCGGAGGAGCGAGCCATGCGGAGCTCGTCAACAACCTCCGCAGTGAGTTCTGCCCCTTTTGCACGATTAAAAGAGCAAAGTCAGTCATATTTACTGTAGCACTTAGCAACGGGGGTTTGTTTACGTCGCTGTAGTGAAGGAAAGTGCGCGTCTGTGAGCTAGCATCGCGTTGCAGCTGAGGGGAAAGTGCGCTGATGGGTGCAGGTGGCATGCCTCCGTCTCAGCGTTGTTCGTGCGTGTGCTATTATATCAGACAAGCACGTGGTGGCTGCTGTTTATAACTTACAGTGCGCTTCAGTGCTCTTCATTTTTGTCAGCTAACGCTAGCTGCTAGCAGTCTAACATGTGATCGTCACTATCAAACCACCTGCAAATTTAAACGATCGTTATAATATTTACATATTATCTCATTTCGGTTTGTATCGCTTTGATTGAACAAACGTATGGTTTTGCTCACGTCCGTGACACAGCAGCAGCGGTGTTAGCATTCACGTACTGAATCTCGCATATACTCGTTCCTGCTGGTATTTACAGTTTGTAACCAATAAAGAATCAGGTACGTTTTTCCTAAGCGCCAAATTATTCATATTTGTTACAATGTGTCGTTGTTTAATGGTCGTATGTGCAGTTTTATTTGGAGTTGTTCAGTGGGCGTGGCGCAACACATGCTGCTAATGTCATTGTGCGATGACGTCATTCCGGACTTTGTGCATCTGCAGTTTAGTGCTCTGAGCCTTGATATTATTATTATTATTATTATTAATGCTGCGTACTTAGCCACACAATGAAATCGATGTCTAATATTGGTTTTCCCTCAAATCAAACATCTTCTTCTTATTATTATTATTATTATTATCAAAAATATATACTTTTGGCTTACCTGGAGAATGTATATAATCTATTTATAAAATTATTATTATTTTTTTTTTAAATAGTCCAACAGTTGGCCATTGGACAGAAAGACTAATAATACTTGTCTGGCATGTAACCCATCCTCCTGAACTCTTGGCTTTATTCTGAGGTCAAGTGGCCAGTGTGCTATATTTAGTGGTGCTTGCAACAAGTGTTACTGTTCCTGCTACTTAGGGTTAGTGATTTGAACAAACTCCTAACTTAAACTTGTAACTTACCTACCAATGGAATTCGATGGTTTCTCTCACCATTGTGTGCTGGAACACTCTTGGTTGTATCATGCAGTTTGTGCTTATTCACTTTGGGCTACAGAAGTAATCAAGTATTTGTTTAGTCTATTTGCATATAGACCCCTTTTTAGTGCCGACGTCACAATTATGTCACAGCATTAGCTGGAGGCAAAACAAAGGAATAACTGGAGGCGGCCAATACAAACCAGCACAGAGTTGGCTACGTAAGGAGCTTAAAATGTCATCTTGTTGTGTTGTTGAGTGTCAGAATCGATGGAGTAGTACAGGCTCCAATTTGAAATTTTATCGCATACCAGCTGCCATTGCCAGACCAAAAAAAAAACGACGACAGCTGTGGTTAAAGGCAATAAAACAGACAGACTGGACAGAAACGATCATCAAAAATGCTCGCGTTTGCAGCGCACACTTCATATCAGTTAAGGTTAAATAAACTGTTGTCTTTTATGGATTAAGGTTTGGTTACGAGTCTAAAGAGTTCTCATTCATGCCCATCTAATCAGAAGTTAACTAACGACCAGAGACATTTACATTTAATCATTTAACTAAACATTTAGACTAAACATAAAGGAAATTGTTTGTGTCGTCTCGCTTTAAGTGCAATAGTAGAGAGAGGGAACAGTGAAAGCCCATGTTATGTGTCAGGTGTGTGTTCAAGTAGTTGCATTTGCTTACAATTTCCACAGTTAGTACATGGTTATAGGCATCTAACGATTTAAATGCCCTTAGTTTCTGTTTAGCATGCACACTCCGTTTCTGGCAGGTGCCACTCCTGACAGATCGTCCATCCATTGAGTGAGTGTGTACGAGTCGGCCAATCTGGTTCCTTCCGATAATGTTAACATTTTCAAATAACAATCACCGTCCCGGACAGTGAGTGACATTACATATTCAGATAAAATCGAATTTTCTCCAGTCATTGTTAAAAAACAAGCAAACAAAACCTGCTAGCTAGCGTTAGTGAAGCAGTCAGGGGAATCTTCAGTAGCCCCTCACTGCAGAACAAGGATCCAGGGGGCGGGGGTTGGATCCACATCTAGGGGGTGGAGATGGGTGGGTTTAGGGCTCAGGGGGCGGAGACGGGTAGGTTTAGGTATATGTAAGGTGGGAGGAGTTAGATCTGGATCCATCCACGCCCCCTGGATCTTGTGTTCTGCAGTGAGGACCATCTCGGAATCTTTCTGCCTCCACCTAAGCTCCGCCCATAAAAAAAAAGTCACAGTAGCCAAGATTTATCCAAATATTAGCCCCGCCTGCAACAGATGTTCGCAATCGCCTGCTACAACTGCTCATATGTTCTGGGCGTCTCCAAAGCTGGAGGAGTTTTGGAGGGAGATTTTTGAATCATATAAACATATATATGATATCTTGATTGATCCTGATCCTATGATGGGTATTTTTGGTGTGGTGCCTGAGGGTATAGAACTCAGGAAAGACATTTGTTCTGTTATCGTCTTCACTACTCTACTGGCGAGGTGTTTAATATTATTTCAGTGGAAAAGGGCAGACCCTCCAACACATAGCAGCTGGATAAAATAAGTAGCGTTTCACATTCAGTTGGAAAAGATGAAATATATGATTCGAGGTTTGAAACGTAAGTTTCAAGACATTTGGTTCCCCTTCATAAGATATTTTGAACAACTTCCCTCCCTGTAAAATGGAATGATATGCCTGAACCTCCCCTTCTTTTCATATCCTCTTTTTATATTTTGTTTTATTTATTTAATGTATTTATTTATGCGTGTGTATTTTCTATTTCTACTAAAATTAATAGGTTTAGCTCTTCTATTATGTTTTCTGGACTAGTATTCTTACAGGGTGTACATATTTACTTATTTATTTTTGATGAGGGTGTGCCCCTTCTGTGAACATTTTTGTTTATTGCCATATTCATCATATTTATTAGCCATACGTTTCCTTGTTGTTGTCAGGCCTTTCATGTTAAATGATAATTTATGGACTGAACAAACATGGGACACTTAATTCCTTCACTGTCAGTTTTGTACTCTGGATTGTATGGTTTTTTTATGCCGTTGGAGGGGGTTGGAGTGATGAATGTAACTGTAAGTGTTAAAACTTAATAAAGAAAATATATATTTTTTAAAGTCACGGTGTTTACTAACTGAAAAGCGGTCTATTCTCCAAGAGAATCTAGCAATCATAGATTTTGACTAATTACTAATTGGTAATATGCACTCCCATTGGACTTTTCCAAATAATTTGCTAGACACAACTACATTATCTCTGTGAAAGTTGGTTAGAAAATATACATTAAGGCTCAGACCTTCAGACTGTGACTGATCATCTGTCTGAAAGTGTAAATGTGTAGTATTTGCTATGTTTAAATATGGACAAACTGCTATTATTAGTGTGCAAGTTTTGAATACCAGGATTGCTGACATGCCACAAGGTTTTGCTACTCCAGCATTTCCGGTACCATTCCATAAGCTTACAGAATGATGTACTGTAAATGTCTAGATGAATGATCTCACATGTCTCTTGTTATTTATCCCAGCATACTTCATGGTAAGATTAAATTATTAATTGGTTATTGCTTAACTGCTTGCATTGTCATAACGTAATTTAACATTGCATACTTGCTCATAGAAGGTTGGAGACTTGACAGGGGAAAAAAAAAATATATAT
>NW_015557168.1:43747-50923 GCF_001515605.1 Sinocyclocheilus anshuiensis
AGAGCATGGCACTAGCAGCGCTAAGGTCATGGCGTTTTCAAGGAAATGGATTAACTGAGAAAAATGTTTCATGAATGCAGTGTCACTTTGGATAAATTGTCTGCCAGATGCATAAATGTAAATGAATGACCTGACTGACAAAACAGATTAAGAGCCTTCTTCTTTAGAACACCAAAGGAGATTTTTTGAAGAATATTTTTGAAATACTTTTTTCATACAATGAACAGGGGTTGTGAAGCTGCAAATGGGGTTCCCAATTAAGGTTCTCTTGGAACTGATATTAGAAAAGCTTGCACATTATATATATAGTATGTATATCACAGTGGTATTAACGCATCAGCTTGAATGTGTTTGTTTTTTGTCCAGAAAATGGGATCATTAAATCGGACCGCGTATATGAAGTTATGTTGGCCACAGACCGTGCCCACTTCTCCAAATGTAATCCATACATGGACTCGCCACAATCTATAGGTAAGCTCCAGGCCAGAGTTATTATTTTGTTGGCACAATGTCATCTACAACTGTATTGCTTCCATTATAGTTTACACTGCAAGCGTCCGATGTGGCCAAAGCTTAGCGAGACATAATTCCTGCTTTCTGTTTTTGCTGCTCTGCACAATTACACCAACCACATCATTTTCCCTGTATGTCTGAAATAAAAGGATTTTATTAATTCATTGGAATAGTTTCGAACTGACGTTCGGAAGTACATCCACTTCTATCCAGTGTAGATATCTTTAAGCTGATTTCAAAGTGAAGTGATGTCTTCCAATGCAGATGCAGTATTGGACACAATGCAGTATTCTGGTGATTCTGTTGATGTGTTTTCTCTTTGGGATGAAAGTGTTTTTTGTCATTTTTTGCAGGTTACCAAGCAACAATCAGTGCACCGCATATGGTAAGTTAAACTGCTTTAGAAACATTTGCAGTTGCAGTTACTTGCCTGTTTGCGGTAGACGCTGATGAACGCTCATTTGTGTGCTGTAGCACGCGTATGCTCTAGAGCTCCTCCATGATCATCTGTATGAAGGAGCAAAGGCTCTGGATGTGGGATCAGGCTCCGGGATCCTGTCCGTCTGCTTCGCCAGAATGGTGAGTCTCTTCACTGCCAATTCCAAATTAAATGTAGAGCAATGGCATGCAAACAATTATGACGCATTAATTACTTTTGTACATTAGAACAGTTAAACAGTGTGTGTGATACAGAGGAGCTAAACTGCAAAAATAAATGAGCATATGGGGAGACCCAGAATTTTTCGGTTTTCACAGAATTCACAGAAAGTTTGTCCTGTGGCAGGTTGAATAAACTGCTTAGACTAGTCTTAAAAGTTAGTCATCTATCATATTTTTTTTCTGTAAGACTGGTCATAACTTTTCATAGTCAGTTACATGAAAAGGTAGATTGGTCTAATTAGAATACAAAAAGTAAGACTGGTTGGTTAGTAAGACGAGTATGACACTTGTTTAACTGCTAGTTGGACAAAGTAGTTCTTAAGGTTCTTAACATATTGTCTATGTTTATGCAACTGGCGCCTGAACACACTTATTTGCACCTTTTGCAATCATTGCACACCATAAATAAAACCACAAAAGTGCACACATACACAAAGGGTAAAACTCAAATCATTCATCTTTTTAGCAGTTGTGATGCTAGTACTATACACCTGAAAATATTGTTAGCGTACAACTTAACTTATTCAATTAAGAAAGTTACAGGTACTGTTTCTGAAACTGCAGTCATTGCACTTAGACGACCTAATCTCTGTGGATTTACTCCATTGAACAGATGCTTAAAAGGCTTGTACCTTGTCTGTCCACTTGTCGGAAAGCCTCTCCATGTTTAGTGGTATAAAATTAGCCCAATCCTCTGAGTAACAGCTACAACAGGTCTGTTTACATGTGGAAGCTGATTACTCTACTTTTCTTTGGTTTGTTCAGCATGTGCATCCAACCAGTCACAGGCTGCAGTACCTCCCAGTTTTTTAGATGCAAAATTACTGAGTAATTCCTTATAAGATTCTGAAATGAGCATTAGTTTCTGCGTTGGGAAGAATATTTATGTAAAAACAAATTCTGTAATTGGATATGGATATTGAATTAAGTAAATTCAGCGCTACGCTTTGTGACAAATCATTCATTTACTTCTGCCAGTTTGGACCTCAATAGTGTGACGGTGGTTTGTTGTGTGTGTCCTTTACAGTGGATGTGTTGTGGTGTTTCTCAGGTTGGGCCGAAGGGGAAGGTGATTGGCATTGATCATATGAAGGAGCTTGTGGAGGATTCCATAACTAATGTAAAGAAAGATGACCCTAGTTTGATCTCTTTATATCCATTCATCAGACTACTTTACTTTTCTGTCATTGCAGAAAATGTTTTCAAAAGTACACAGAACTAGCTATTTGTTATGTCATGACATTTATCAGACAGTTTTATATTCAGAGACAGGCAGTACACTATAGGAATAGAACAGAACAGTAATATGGGCTCATCTGCGTTTTTCGGTAATGTTGTCTGTATGTGTGCAGTTGGAGATGGAAGAATGGGCTATGCAGAAGAAGCACCTTATGATGCCATACATGTTGGAGCTGCAGCTCCCACAGTGCCACAAGCAGTATGTTTCCTTCCAGTCACAAAAACACTTTGAGACCCAGTCATATTTGTACCTTAAACTGTATCTTTAAAGGAATATTTCACTCAGAAATGAAAATTGTCATCATTTACTCACCATGGATCTGGATGTTCACATGTATTGTTCATATTGTTTGTGTTGTAGTTGTTGGACCAGCTAAAGCCAGGTGGGCGTCTGATTCTGCCGGTCGGGCCAGCAGGAGGGAACCAGATGCTGGAGCAGTATGACAAATTGGAGGATGGCAGTACCAAAATGAAGCCACTGATGGGCGTGATTTACGTGCCTTTAACAGACAAAGACAAGCAGTGGTCAAGGTGGAAGTGACTTCCTGTCCTCTGTCCCCTCTCTCTCCTAGGGCACAGGTGAAATGGTGTGGTCCGGAGCAGACAGAGGCTGCATTTGCCGCTTGTCATCTTTTTTGCTGCTCCATACCATGATGAAGAGCTGCACAGTTTTTTTTACTTTAACCCACCAGCCTGATTTGGGGGAAAAAAAACATTTTATAATGTTTTAAATTTCCGGTTTGCCATTAACTGCTGGAATGGGCTTTGAGTGATAAGTCATAAAAGCATGAAGACATCAAAACCTGTTTAGACTTGGCATTATGGCTTTGTTCACACTGGCAGCCCAAATCAGATTTTTAAGGCAGATCAGACTCAAATCCAGTTAGTTTTTTTGTAGTCTGAACAGCAAAAAACTCCAAAGAAATCTTTTGTTTAGGCATATGTGACATCACTTAAAACTCAACGAGGCAAGCTTAGAAAGTTCCTGTAAATACATTTGAATTAAATTGATTTCAATTTATGTTGGTATAATTTGCGAGAGCAGTAGTTGCCCCCAGCACAATTGCGCAGCTAATTTAGCCTTCAGATTTCCACCCTGTTAGACAACTGCCATTGTGACATGTATTTAATGTCATATACAGTGAGCGCTGAGCATTAATGTGTAGATGTGAATGTTTAAAATAATGTGCTCTTTGTTGCATTAAATGCATTCAAACTGACAGTTTCTGCTGTCAGTTTTAGTAGAAGAAAGTCTCTTGGCATTGTGTTGACGCCTACATCATTACTATAGCAACTAATGTAGATACACCAGATAGCGAGTCCAGTGTCTGAATCCTGTTTCATCAGTGGAAAAGTGCAAACCATGAGTCCTTAAGATTGGCTTTGATAAACAAATTGCATGCAGTTTGAACACAGCCTGTATTGCACCTTAATACCTTTTAAGATTGTTGAAACTAATTGTTGCATGTGTTGTTGTGTTTATGTCAGTTGTGATGTTTTGTATGATAATGTCTTGTTGTGTATCTTTGATGTTCACAGTAACTTTTTTCTCTCTTTTTTTTTTTTTTTATAGGGATGAACTTTGAAAGGATGATCTGGCAATACTCATTGCACCATATGCGCACACACACGCACGCACGCACACACACACACACACACACACATACACATATACATCCAAATGGACTTCACTGAGTAGAGCTTGTATAAATGCTCTATTTCCATACCTGTGACAGTCTGATGGTTGTGAAAGACAGATGTATTGATCAGATTATTTTATTTAAAAAGGAAAAAAGTGGAATAGGGCTTTGTGCTGAGATTTTCATGCCTGCAGTTTGAGAATTGTGTGAATGCAGTTTTTTTTGGGGGGGGGGGGCGGTTTATGCGCAGGTGCATTTTTCTTGTGATGACTTCAGTATTACAGTCAATTGGATTGTTCATGCATCTCAGCGTAATGTAAACAGAACACGGGGGTCGGCCTTTGTGCTGAATCCACCCTGTGATTAAATCATAATTCACTGCTACGTAATGTGTAGGGATGTCTTTGCACAACAAATCCGTGTTAATAGTAATGGCTTGTGTTTTCAGCTGAAGCATGTGATGCCCAGGCAGAATAAACTACTTTACATTTGATAATTCCATCATAGGATTCTAAAGTACCACAGTAAGCCACAAGAGGGCATGTGTTATAAAGCAATAAGCCCCAAGAAGCCATGGTTTACAGTGAATTTATAACAGCTAAGGGGCGTTGTTAGAAACCCCCTTAGCTGTTATAAATTTACTGTAAACCACGGCTTCACGGGGCTTATTGCTTTTATAAAATGGTTATTCCATATACGTAGTAAGGTTTCACAAAATAAAACAGCAAATAAAGTGTAATGATATTAATAAAAACAGTATTCTTCCACCAAACAATGTAGTTCCTCAGAAACAGTTGTGGTTGCAACAAAGTGGTTGCCGAGCAACACACAGAAGTAAACAAAGGTGTATGTTTGTAGAGTAATTTACAACAACTTTGAACGCGGCTCAGCCAATCAGAATCAAGGACCGGAACTATCCATTTTATAACAATGATTTTACCACGGTTGTGGGATGTTCTTTGGTTGATGCAGATCAAACCTCTTTAACTGTCATAAAATCAGTATAACACAGAGTTTCAAATGGCTCAGTGTGGGATAATGTACAGTCAGCTGGTCATTATAGCAAAATGTACTCCCAACACTAAGCAGAACTGTTATTCCTGGATGCTTGCCAACCAAATAAATGGACATGAATTATTGAAAAGTTGAAAGTATTTTAATACGTGAGAAGAAAGAGTGCAGAATGATATAAGAATTTTTTTATATGGGACAGGTGAATTTTTTTCTTTTTAGCGTCGCTACAAAAATATGTACAAACCACAGAATGCTGACATTAATCAATCAAAATCAGGTATTCCAGAGAACAGAGTCTAATCATTGCTTTTAGAGCGGCAGCGATGGCAATATGATAAAAGACTCCAATGTTCAATAAATAACTACCTTTATTAATATGAATAATTATAACAATGTAATAATTTAAAAAAATTCTCCTGGCAAGTAATACAGTCCATTAGCTATAACTTTAGGCTGTTTACAGTTGCCAAGCAATGCAGCAACATTAAAATAGACTGATGGCCACAGGTGTGTGTTTATAGGTGTTTTACAACGGGTATTTTACAAAGCGTATCTAACTATAGTTTACACGTTGTATAAATTGAAATGTTAGAAATCAACTCCAGAATACTAAAATAGATTTGTCATGATTTACTCATGTCGTTCCAACCCCATATTATTTTCTTTGTTCTGTGAAACACAACAGATGCTTTTCCACATGATGAAATTTGATGATTTATATTGTCAACCCGTTTCAACTAAGTTTGTGTTAAATTCAAATCGTCGCCTTTAGATTTGACGTTGTGGACCCCAAACAACACTGGTTCTCGTGTTCTTGGCGAGTATGACAAACGTGAGATTTGAGAACTGCTGTGGAAGGGAAGATTAAATCTTCAGACTTGGATTAGACAGAGCGCATGAGTTGTATGGATGGACTACTTTTATAGTACTTTTGTGTCCTTAGCGCTTGACAGCAAAAATCATCATCCACTTTATATGGAAAACAGAATCTTGAACATTTTGCTTATTTCACAGAAGAAAGAAAATCATACAGGTTTGGAATGATATGAGCAGAGTTGGGTCACACGTTTAGAGCACAAGTGTAGCAATATTACTGCTCACTATGAAATGTGTTTCACATCACTGCACTGCTCAAAATAAGCTTGTCTATATTATCTAATGTGCAGCAAGTAAAGTCCCACTCAGATCCACACTTGCATACACAGCGTTGAGCTAAACCTTCAATGGCCATTTTGATTGTAAGCGATTTTCAATGCCAATTCTCTGCATGTTTGTGTGTTTCCTGCACGCACAAACGTGGCTTTTGACAAATAAACTCACTGCTAAGCAATGATCTGTTCAATCGCTTGTCTCTTCTTTCACACAATCACACAGTCTGAACTGTAGAGAGATTTTTATAATTACATAAAATCAACCACAAAATGCTTCTCTGTCAGTCTCCTACACTCTTAAAAATAAAGGTGCTTCACGATGCCATAGAAGAACCTTTTTGTCTAAATGGTTCCATAAAGAACCTTTAACATCTGAAGAACCTTTCTGTTTCACAAAAGGTTCTTTGTGGCGAAATAAGGTTCTTCAGATTACAAAAAGGTAAGAAAGAGATGGTTCTTTAAAGAACCTTTGACTGAATGGTTCTTTGTGGAACCAAAAATGGTTCTTCTATGGCATCGCTTGAAGAACCTTTTGAAGCACCTTTATTTTTAAGAGTGTAGGTTTGTTTTCACTTCTCAGTATACCTTAAACAGAATCTGTCCGATCGCTACCACTAAGAAGAGCAGTCTGATCAAACAGATGAAATGTAGAGTGCCACAAAGCTGTCTTAGCCCCTTTATTCATCTTGTACATGCTACTTTTTGGTGGTTCTCAACTGTTGGATCACATTACAAAAATGGGTGGCAGGTTTGTTCTGATAGAGTCAGAGAAAAATAATGCTCAGTGCAAATAAAATACAACTAACCATATCATTGGGCATACTCTAATAAATGCTGGGTTAAATACAACCCAGTGCTGGGTACAATAGGGACAAACCCAGCAATTGGGTTGTTTTGACCCAGCGGTTGGGTTAAATGTTTAACCCAACCTTCTGGGTAGTAACCCAACCGCTGGGTCA
>NW_015557168.1:51154-55499 GCF_001515605.1 Sinocyclocheilus anshuiensis
TACCCAGCACTGGGTTGTATTTAACCCAGCATTTATTAGAGTGTAGAATAACAAATTAAATAGGTTTATCAACTATTATAAAGAGGAGAAAACAACTATATTTTTGTTGGCTTCAAAAGGGTGTGTACAATCAGACAATATTGTAGTGTGAATTCTCTAGGTAGAAGCTAGTCGGATCACATGCCAATCAATGTTCATCATCAAAAACCATGAACAATAAACATTCTACACAAAGAGAAACATTTACTATTGTAAACATTACTAAGATATCAAGAACATTTTTGTTACTTTGTGTGATAATTCTGGTAATGTGATAATTCAGGTACTGTAAGATCCAGAAACAAAATTCTAATGAAAATCTACTTTTTAAAAATGTCCTAAATGATTAATTGGCTCTTCACTGAATTTAGCTAGCTCATCACTAGACCATGCTGAACAAAATGTATTAAAGCTTTTTGATAGACCATTCTCATGTAATGATTCATTCAATTTGATGCCAAGCACACCAAAAGTGGAAAAGTGGACGTGAGGCTTTATCTCTGCAATGCTTTAACCAACTGAAACAAAACTGAGCCAGTACGAACCATCACACTCAGTGTACCTGGACAGCTGTGGCACGGTGCCACCTACTGGTCAAGAAATATAAAAATGGCTTATAGACATTGCAGCCTTCTTCAGTTCAAAAACACCAGAGGAGATGCAGTGGTCAGAGTGGAAGTGGCTGTGCTCTGACCGCTCTCTGATCCCAGTAGCCCCTCACTGCAGAACACAAGATCCAGGGGGCGTGGTTGGATCCACATCTAGGGGTGGAGATGGGTGGGTTTAGGTATATGTAATGTGGGAGGAGTTGGATCTGGATCCAACCACGCCCCCTGGATCTTGTGTTCTCCTCTGATCTGAGTGTGACCTGAGTAGTGTTTGCCATTGTCATGCTGTTTGTTGCTTCATACCATGATAAGCGGATTTTGTTACATCATAAAACGTTTTAAAGAGTTTGAAATTTTGCCTTTTCATGCACCTTTGTTTGTGCACAATTAAGTATGCATGCGACATTCATAAAACACTCTGGAAACTCATATAGTTGGTCCACATTTAATGGATTTTTCCCCCCAAGATTATTAAATTGGATAGTTTTACAATCATTATATTATATGGTTTCTAAACATTTTTGCACAAGTACACATTATACATACAAGTATTTAATATCACAGTAAGCCATTAAACCACATTGAAAACCCTAACTAGATATTTTCAGATTTGTTTTTATGCCATGTTTTGTTTTGTTTTTTTAAATCAAGGAATTTTTAATTGTAAAATCGCAATCTAGAACTTTTAAGACAGCTCCAATAATTACAGTAACTAAAGCTGTATTCCCTGGACTGAAATTATTAATGAACATATTAAAATTAAAGTTTTACTTTCAAGCATATGGTCATATAAGGATACAGAAACATAATGGTTTAAATGTTTATCCTATTAAGGCTGAGCAAATTTTTCAGAAATTGTCCCAAATTAAAAAAGAAAAATGCTCTCATTTAAGGTCAAATTCTCAGGTCAAAAAATATCAGGCAAGCTTGTAGTGTATCATGCTTCTTTAAAAAAATAAAGCTGAATTCAAAATCGCCCACTTGAACAACAAGTATATACACTGAAGTGTGCATTAAGCCAGTATGCCAGTATTTGGACAGATTATCAAATCATACAACTGCATCTTTATACCACAGGAACCTCTGTTGCAGTCAAACACATCTGCATATTTGCTACCAAAATCACAAAATACATTTCTCAGAAATAGTGTGCCATTCACATGTTTGAAATTATATTTTCCAGATACCATGATTTGAGATTTAAATTTAAACCTAAGGTTTAGATTTAAGCCTAATTTGGAATACTATATTGGAGAGATAGATGTGTCATTTTGCACTCAAGGGGATATCAATCAAGGTCAATGCAATTTATTGCCCCTTTATGCCACAACTAGACTAAGTTGTAACTTACATACAGCTGGTGCAACCGGCCCCAGGAGCAGGGTTGGCTAGCCATGCATTCGATTTTTTGACAACTTATGTGTCCTCTACACACACAGTAACACAAATGGTGCAGCAGATTGGAGGGTTGATTGGCAGGTGGCTGTTGTGCTACAGATACATGCCATTGATGAGGTAATCAGACTCTTCTGTGGTGAGAGGCAAAGCTTTCTTCAGTCTGCGTCGTACAAGCCAGAGCCTGCAGCCCACCATCAGTAAGAGCAGAACGCTGATGATCAGACCCAAAGCCAGGGGTAAGATCGCACCTACACACATTCACAGAGTGACACTTGAAGTACTTGAGAAAACACACACAGACACAAAATTACAATGACATTTGTTTAGTGCTGTATATCCGGGTACTCACTCGGACAATAAAACAGACCTGATTCAGGGGGTGGGTGTCCTTCCAGTACACGATGTATTTTAGACGATGGCAGTGAACTCTGAGACTCCGTGAGAGGATTTAGCAGTTTTTCCTTATGGACAGAAGCAATGGGAGCTGCACAAAAAAATTCAGTTATTTTTTATATTACATGCTGCAGCCATTTAATTTGATCAGTTAACACAAGGACATTAAATGTCATAGTCCATGGCCATGTTTCACTTTAGACATCTCCCGATGCCAATTTGGTAGACACCGCCTAACCCTATTCCATTCACATGTCTGAAACATTATTTTCCAGATACCATGATTTGAGATTCACTAAACCTAATTTGGCATACTATATAGGAGAGGTAGTTGTGTTATTTTGCACTCAAGGGGATATTAATGGCAAGAACACTTACCATCAATCAATAGATTAGTAATAGTCAACCCTGCTCTTGGAGATCTACAGTACCTTCCTACAGAGGTAAGCTTTCAAGTAATTCTGAGCACCTTGGTTAGACTCTTTAATGTCCTTGTATTCTGCTTTAAAGAGCTCAAGCATTTAAAGTGACAATATACATGCAGAGTGCACTTACAATAAACAGAACATTATTGTGCGTTAGTGTGGACACTAATATAATTATATTTATAGTTATCGTTTTTGGTTTGAACAGGGCTTAACTCACTTAAGTCACACAACAGACAATGGGGCATGAAACACAAATGCATTATAATATATATATATATATATACACACACATACATACATACATACATACACACACACACACACACACATTTTTTTATTTTATTTTTTTCTAATGGTAATAACAGCATAGAGCAAGGGTGTACAAATCTGTTCCTGGAGGACCGCTGCTCCAACCCTGATTAAACACACATGAACCAGCTAATCAAGGCCTTCAAACTCACTGGCTGCGTCCAAAACCTGAAAAATGCTGCCTTCAGAGGACGCATTCCAAGGTAGGAAGGCATCAAGGCACATCCGAATCCAATGTCAACTTCACTTCCTGTCTCTTGAGATCCCTTCATCTGGCTGATCTTTGAAGGCAGCATAGACGTATCCTTCGCTGCCTTTGATATCCCACAATCCTGTGCATTCCATTCTTTGACAGATAAGTTAAAAAATAAAGATGGCGTCTGAAAGTTGTGGTCAGTGGTCAGTTTATGTGTAAATGTACATTTTTGACCAACGTTTTCCACTTTTGATCTCATTTCTAGCGAGTAATTACTGTTGCAGTTATTAAATATTCACTTGTTTATCAAAAAAAATCTCTCTGTATTTTGCTGTAGATCATTAAACTGTTACGTTGCCTCAGAAGTCTGTCCAAAATCAGTTTTGTGAGATTCCATTTCGTTCACAAAGGCTGCCTGCAAAGTCAATGCCTGACAGGGCAGCGAGGCAACAAGTCAGCTGCCTAATTTTTCGAACACAGCCACTAGAAACTTCCAGGCAAGTGTGTTGGAGCTGGTTGGAGCTAAACTCTGCAGGACATTGGCCCTCCAAGAGCAGGACTGGACACCCCTGGTATAGAGAAAACTGAATATTCTATCCTTTACTCAAAACTAATACTGTTGTACATACATATGTATGTTTTCACACTGGTTAATGGAGTTGCAGTGGCCTGATGTTTTGTTACTGCTGAAAGATGACAACAGAATAACTGTTAGCTTCACAGAATTCTCAACTGAATAAATTCAATTTCATTGAATATAATAAAAAATCAGCTAAATCAATCAAGTCTCACTTGGTTTCTGAATGCATTCATTTACACAATCAGACTTCTGGAGGAAGTTGTTGTGGTTTCCTTTGCAGCCGCCATACTGGAAGTGCTGGCAATCTCCTGTTTTAGAATCATAATACCAGCGTGGGAAGACGCCTTTACACGGGCCAACCACTGGGGGCGCTGCACAGGGATCTGAGAGAGAG
>NW_015557168.1:55765-62191 GCF_001515605.1 Sinocyclocheilus anshuiensis
GCTGCACAGGGATCTGAGAGAGAGAGAGAGAGAGAGAGAGAGAGAGAGAGAGAGAGAGAGATTTGCTTTCAGAGTATCAAATGTCTAGACATAGAGAGGCTTTGTTATAAAAATTGTTGGAAATGAATGGAAGCAGAGAAATTCTGTGCTGATGTGAACTCATGATTAAAGCAACATCTGCAATGTTTTTGAGCAGTCAGTATGCTGTCTTCAATAAAAAAGTGACGTGACGTGACATGTGGCCAAGTATGGTGACCCATACTCGGAATTAGTGCTCTGCATTTATACAATCCAAAGTGCACACACACAGCAGTGAACACACACACTGTGAACACACACCCGGAGCAGTGGGCAGCCATTTTTGCTGCAGCGCCCGGGGAGCAGTTGGGGATCTGGTGCCTTGCTCAAGGGCACCTCAGTCGTGGTATTGAAGGTGGGCGAGAGCGCTGTACATTCACTCCCCCCACCTACAATCCCTGCCGGTACGAGACTCGAACCCCGCAACCTTCCCCAATATCCCCAATAGTGACTTTCTTTAAAAAATTTAAAGGAACAACGTGCCAGCGAGTAAATAATGACAAAATTATTCTTTGAATGATGTATCTTATTTCTTACCTTGGGAAATGAAGCCATAATGCTGATGTTCTTCAGCTTTAGGGAAATCATTGAGCTGTATTTCTGTGGGTGCCTGGGCATCTGCTTCAGTTTGTACATCTGGTCCATGTTTAGAGGGGGGGTTGGACTTATGACCACTATCAACTATAACACAGACCCAAAACTTTTGATTTATCTTTAAATAATTAAGATACTGAAAAGGATTTTGAGAAGATGGTAGAAGAGTGGCTTGGTGGTCTAGGCTTACAATTTTGGCAGAAATCTTCATCTGATCGGTCAGGGCAGTGTTGCTTTCCATCGCAGGCATAACCAATGTCTATACAGCAGCCATCATCACACATGAACTGATATCGAGAACAGTGACCTGTACACACTTTAGAGAAACAACACACACATTTGTTTCACATCCATACAGATTCAGGTTGAAGTTTACAGTTTATTTAATCCCCAAAGGACAATTAAAATGGTCAGGAAGTAGTCTGCACGTAACAGAAAATACAACTAACAATACATTAAAAACTCAAGACAATAAAAACACATGACATGACACAAAGTACAGCAGAGGGAAGAGAACAGTGTTAAAGATAATGAATTATGAATAAACAAATACGATTACATTTTAATTAAAATTACATACGACAATAATTTATGTACATATGCGCAAAAAGTGAGTCAGAGTGGATGACTAATTGACAGGCCAACTAATGCATTTCCTTATATTTTTACATAACTGATTTCAGCTGCCTCCTCAGACAGAGATCATTATTACAGCTACATCTTCCAGATTTAAGAAAGGTTTCTTTCCAACAGCTATAAGACTGCACAATAAACATATTAATCTTCAGACACACCTTGTTGTTATGATCCCAGCCTGTGTTCCCCTGTCTTGGTCTTGTGTTGGACTCTAACTTTGAAGTGTATTTTTGTTCCGATTGCTTCCTGTGTCCTGTTCCTGTTTCTCTGTCTCCCTGTTTGTCACCATAGCAATCCTTGTTAATCGCCATAGCTACTAATCACCATCACCTGTACCTCATCAACCCTTGTTTACTCGTGTATATATACCCCTGTGTTTCAGTTGTGTTTCAGTTGTCGGTCATTGCTCCTGGCTGTGTGTTCTTGTTCCTGATTGCTCTGTGTGGATTTACTCCCGTTTCAGGTCTGAATTTGTCAATTAAACTGTGTTTGCATGTGGATTTTCACTTCCAGTGTTGCCAATTTAGCTACTTTGTAGCTAGATTTAGTGACTTCCCCGCCCCTTTTGAGACTTTTTTTCAAAAGGTTAGCAACTTCTTGGTCAAACCTTATCTAAGTTCTCATCTTGCCCACTTGCCCACTGATCTACATCTTTATATAGATCAGTGAATTTGCCATTATGTGACATTTAGCTACCAGTTTTAGCTACTTTTAATTGAAAGCTGTTGGCAACACTGTTCACATTTTCAACCCTGCTTATGTTACACTTATGGCCCATATTTCTATTAACATCATTACAGGGTTGCCAACTCTCACACATTTGGCATGAGACATGCTTTCAGGATTTTCATGCTTTCTGTCTCATGCTCTCTATGCTGCCCAAGTAAATCTCACGGCAAATAAAAACAGTCAAGTGCTCTGCAGACCGACTCTTGCAGTATTTTGATGTCATACACCATTCGGGCTGTGCAGCACCGCGTTAGAAGACCTGCTGCAACCTCTTGATTGGACCAGTCTGTACCAATCACATTTTCCCTACAACAAGCAAGGTCACTCTATGTAAGCTGCTGACCCCCACCTGCGTGACGATCACCGATGTTCAGGTGGCTTTGTGAAGCGTAAGAATCGAATTTCTTTCCACATAGAGCTGGGTGATAAAACAATACCATATTGAGTCATGATAAATTTATGTTGGTAACGATGATAAGCTCTGGACATTTTTATTCAATATGGATTAATCTAACAGCATAAATAAATATGACAACATCCAATCAGTGCTTATCGCTAATAGGCTAACTCTGCATGTTCTGTGTGTCTCTGTGTGAATAAATGGTGTGGTTTCATCTCATAAGCAAGTGTAACCCCCTCGGGTCCTACTCTCACCCACTCCGGGAGGCGAGCACACTAACAAGGAGGCTAAAGACCTCAGCCTCTAGTGTCAGTCACTAGTGCACCTCTTGAGATCAGGGGAGTGAGGTTTACCTGCATGGCACCTACCAGCTGGCCTCCATTACACTCACCCCCCTAAACCTCACTCCCACCCGGGTCACGGCACCAATGTAACCCCCCGGGGTCCTACTCGCACCCACTCCAAGCGGGACTCAAACCTGGGTTACCAGCATGGGAGGTAGGCACACTAACAAGAACGCTAAAGACCTCCATTACACAAGTTCAAAACAAAATTTAGGGGAAAATAATATAGATTTCATGGGGCCCTAAATTAAAAAGTAGCTCTGTGTTTTTTAATTGTGAACAAACAAATTATCTTTATATTCATTCTCAAGGCCTAACAAACATGTGGAAAGCATTTCCTTCCCTATTAATGGTAAATGAATATTGTGAAAAATATCAATATTATATGATATGGAAAAAAAATATTGTGATAATATTGTCTACCAGTAGGGATGTAACAATTAACCGCGAGCCGGTTGAAAATCGATTCAAATATGTGACGATTCAAATCGGTTGAGATGCTAAACAAAACGCAATTCAATTAGGGGTAGGAGTTTATACACAGTAAAATTCTGAGTGTTAAATTAACACTGCTCGGAGCATATATGGTCCCACTCTAAAAGAGTGTTAAAGTAACACTGAAGCAGTGTTAAAGTTAAAGAGATAATTATGTGATTAATTAAGTGCTGATTGATCATTAGTAATGAACAGCTGCTGTTAACAAGCAGAATCACTGAAGAAAAGAGAAACACAAGAACTACAACTGACTTCAGCCACAGCCTTAGATGAAATCAACTGAAATAAAACAAGACATTAAATCTCTCAAGATTTCAGTAGAAGATAATTAAACAATTCCACAAACAGTATCACCAGCTTCATGCATTACTAACCAGTTTGACTTTTTTTGTCACGCATCTAAAAATTTCTTATTAAGAATTAACAGAGGTTTAGATGTTAATATTTATTGAAAATAATAAAATTGGAAGTCACCGTTGTGGAGATAAGCGTTTGCTTTAGTTGGGCTCTTGACCCTTGACTTTCTAACCAGTTGCTGTTATGGCAAGAAAAACCAAGCTAAAATGTGATGAAGTTATATTGGTCATTTTTTGATAATTATGTAGTTGTCATGCATAGCATGATTCACTGATGTCACCAGTGGTGATGTGCAACATAGTTTGTTATTGATCACAACTGCATTTTAAAAAAATATGAAGAAATTTAAGAAACACTTTGCACACCAGTTTAGAACATCTGTGCTGTTTAGACACACAGACATCAAGAATCAGCACATGAATCTCAACAATGGTGACGATCATCAGACAGATTCATGTTGCATTGCATTCTGGGTGCACCAATCATAACTCATCCATGGCTCCCAGCATGCATTGCGACATGAATAAATTATGCCGCTGCATTGTTTTAGGATTTTCTTTTATTCTTACTATTTGCTGTTATTTTTGTTGTGACTTTTTACTGCCTTGTTTTGTGACGTTCAGAAAAATTATCAGAATATTTTGTCACCATCGCTGAGATTCACATGCTGATTCTTCATGTCTATCTATGAGTGCCAGAATTTAAACCTCTTTTTGAGCCATATTTCTAAAAGTGGTTTGTAAAGTTTTCTCACATTGCCTCATATCATAGAACTGCAATAATACAGAAACCATAAAAGCACTACAGATAGATAAGATAAAATTCAAGCACTCAGACACATGAAACTAGTTTAACATAAATTCCTTGCCATCACACATGTGCATTATAAACACAATTGTAACAGCCAAAAAGAAACTTATCTTTACTAAGTCAAGAGGCAACTAAAGCAAACACTATTCACCAAAACGGTAAGTTGAAACAGTAAAGAGAAAATGAAGAAACAGAAGTGAGACAGATGTTTGTGTTCCCAAAACACAAACATGGGCACAAAATTAACACATGCCAGTTGTGCTAAACCAGCCGGACCACTATGGCGAGTGATAATTTAATTGTCAATTGTGCACTGTTAGTAACTTCACTTACAATAGTGTTTGTATTGCAGCAGAAAAATGGGTGCAAATAATTAGACTAAAATCTGCATTTTTATGAGTAATTAAATTGAATAAATTATTTTTTTAAGAAGAGTAGATGGAATGGGACAACCCTAAAAAGGAGTAGAGTCTGCATTTACAGGAAAAATAAATTACAGTTAATGTTTTTAGAGGAGTGTGTGTTCCTACAGGTGACAAGTTAACATCTAGGTTGCTTTTTTTATTTTTTATTGTCTATAATTTAGTGACTTACAACTGCCTGTAGACAAACAAGCTATATACTATATACTTTTTAGCACACATAAAATATTTTATATTTATTTTTTGGATTTATTTTGGTAATAAATTATCCAGTAAAAAATTTGACTTGATGGTAAATTACCTTAGAACTAAGATTTGGCATCTAATCTGCATAGACAGGAGGAAGTTTCTAAAAAGTGCATCTAGTACCACATTAATTGTATGGTAATTTATAGTATTAAGATGAAATTAAAAATTAATTGTTGGATCCAGCTAGGGGTATTTAATTGATTCAGTCATTGAAATCTCACTCCGGCTGAGAAACCAAAGTTGGCAACCCTGATTCATTCATTCATTCCTTTTATTTATAAAGCACTTTACAACTGCACCTGCAGACCAAAGTGCTGTAAAATCAACATACAACTATTTAAAATACATAAACAACAAACACTCCAAGTAAAAAAAAAAAAGCCCAATAATAGCTAATAGCCCATCAGCCCAACTCCTTGAAGGCTAATGACTAAAAGTAATTTTTAACCCCAGCTTTAAAGGCGTTTATGGATTTAATTTATTTCCCTAATCTCGGATGGCAGACTATTCCAAAGGCGCGGACCTGCAACAGCAAAGGCCTGATCCCCTTTCAACTTTAAATGAGTTTGTGGGATAGTAAAGAAACAACTTATTAGTTGATGTTAAAGACCTAGATGACTGACGGAAAGTAATAAGTTCAGACACATAAGCATAAGTTCAGACATGCACTTCCTTAAACACATGCAACAAAACCTTATATTTTACCCTGAAGTCTACCGGTAGCCATCTGAGAGAGGCCAAAATAGGAGAGATGTGTTGACTTTTCTTAGCACTCACAAGCAGCCTAGCTGTTGCATTCTGAACTAATTGTAAGCGTGAAATAATGGTCTGACAGGACCCCATGTACAAAATATTACAATAGTCCAGACGAGACAAAATAAAGGCATTAATAACCTTTTCTATCATTATTATCATAGCCTATTAAGAATATTTTAGCTCCATTTTCTCATGATCTGTACGTGTATCTGTATTAATGTGCATGCTTGCACATTTGATTATTAAGACAATTTCACACTGAGAGTGCAGAAAATTTCAGTAAGTGTTCTTGTATTGCGTTTAGGCTCGTGGTTCATTTTTGGGCCATCCTCTCAAGTTGAAAAGAAATGTTCTGCTTTCCCTTTCACCATCAAATAATCACACAAAAACTACTGTCATTGTTATAACACCTTATCTGTCATTAAATAAATTTGTTTTCAACAATATATTTTAATACAGTTAGTTATTAAGCTAGTTGATTTTGAAAATATGTAGTTTTGCACATTCATAGCACGCAAGCACACACACACACACACACACACACACACACACACAC
>NW_015557168.1:63237-78770 GCF_001515605.1 Sinocyclocheilus anshuiensis
CACACACACACACACACACACACACACACACACACACACACACACACTCATGCAAAATTTAAAAAACTAATCATCCATGTTCACAAGTAACTTTTAAAAATAGTCAAGGAAGATATAGACAAATAATTTCTGACCTTCTGCATTTGGTGCAGGGGCGAGCACACTGACAGACACATTGTCAGAGCTCTTCTGTCCCGACGTGTCGGTAACGGTCAGCTCAAAGGTATAAATTCCTTCTCTAAGACCACTGAGTTTCAGCAGGCCTGGGTGTGTCACCTGCAGAAATCAGACAACATAATCAAGACCAGTGAACTTCACATATTACTTAGTACCTGAGTCTCTATAATTGCTGTAAATAATTACAGCTGGTCCACACAAAGCTACTGGAATATACAAAAAATTCTCAAATGCAAAATAATTATAGCTCAATTACTGTCGACAATTTCTGAAATCATTTTCCTGCCATCATTTTATGTGGACAGTAACATGAGTTTCTCCTCTACCTTGCCTAAATTTGACTACAGTATCTCACAAAGACAGATATTTTTCATTAGAATGCTACATACGGTATGAATATTTTGGTCATGATGTTACTCAGGCCTATATTTGGCAGTCTCTCCAGAAGTGCATCATGATGTAACTGACACAAACATAGAATGAATAAATGTAACAGCCTAATTGGATAGCTTGCAATGGCTGTCAGGTCAGCACAAATGCTCGCAAAAAACAGCTGTGTTTATTTTAATGAAAGTGTTCAAGTTTTGCCACATGATGCTGTGATTGCTTAAAAGGCAATCAAAAAGAAAGCAATTTGCAGTAATAAAGTGACTGAAAGTCAGGTTTGCCGGTTTTCAGGCGACACAAACAAGTTGAGCTGAGATCAAAATGAGCAGAGATGCAATATGTCGTCACTACAATTGAGAGTGCATTCACTGAAAATGTCTTAAACACTAAATATTACAAAAACCAACAGTACAGCAATCCTCATTGAATTCAAAGAGTTTGTTCAAACACTCCAGGTCTTCCACTGGTTGAGCCAATGTTGCTTTGTCCAGCTGTTCAGGATGTGCAAACAAAGCAATGTTTTGAAAGCATCATAAAGTCTTTGAGAGATTACTGAATATTAAAGGTTTACCTTCATCTTAACGGAGGGGTCTCCTTTCACAAGAGCCCATTCATAATGTATGATGTCATGATCATCAGTGCTGTCTCTGCCATCTAGCACCGCCCAGTCTGTTGGCAGCTGAACCACCAAGTCCTGACCCGCATCACTACGGGGTGGCTCATCCAAACCTGTGAAACCCAAACACACAAAAAGTCAAGTTCAACATTTTTTTGTGGACAACACAAACTTTAAATCTAAAGTTTTATTTACAATTGGCTGAACTCTTGCACACAGGAGGAGAGGGTTTCTTCTCATAGAGATTCTCTTGCTCCAGAATAAGTTAAAAGGGATAGTTCACCCCAAAATTAAAGTTCTGTCATTATTTACTCACCCTCAAGTTGTTCCTGTATGAGTTTCATTCTTCTGTTGAACACAAAAGAATATATTTCGAAGAATGTTGGTAACCAAACAGTTGCTGGTAGCCATTTACTTCCATAGCATGAAAAAAAATACTATGGAAGTCAATGGCTACCAGCAATTTGGTTTCCAACATTCTTCGAAATATCTTCTATTCTGTTTAGCAGAAGAAAGAAATGAATACAGGTTTGGAACATCATTAGGGTGAGTAAATGATGACAAATTACAAATATTTATTTTCTGGGTGAACTATCCCTTTATTCCTATTTATGCCCATTTATTCATTTGATGGCAAAGTTGAATTTTCAGCATCAATACTCCAGTCTTCAGTGTTACATAATCCTTCAAAAATCATTCTAATTTGCTGATTTAGAGCTCAAGAAACATTACCTATTATTGTCAATGTTAAAACAATTGTTTCATTTTTGTGGGAACTGAGATCTTTTTTTTTTTCAGGATTATTTAATGAATAGAAAGTTCAAAAGGACAGCACTTATTTGAAATAGAATTTAACCATGTAATTTCTACTTACTGTCCCTTTTGATCAGTACGCGCGGCCCGTGACTAACGTTACTACAATCGAAGAAACCCACCCCGCATTACTGACTCGTCCTCATCAATCCCATATGAAGGTCTCCCGGCTGAAGTGCTCGGACTGTCAGTGGCAGTAGAACCCCGTCCGGGCTCATGGGGTCTAGAGCTGTTGTTCACCCGACTGTAGGTGCTGAATCCCGGCTGAAAGGAAAACGAGCACACACTCCTGCCCCTGTACGTGCAGTTGAACAAATAACAGCGCAAACTGTCATCGGGCTGCTTGAGGTCCTCCTGGATGATGGCGGCTGTGCAGTGCGGGTGAGAGCAGCAGGCGTGCGCGCAGTCCCTCCAGCTGAACACCCTCTGCGGGGCGGACAAGAACGCGGCGCCCTGCTCGATGGACGCGCTGGCGCGGATGATGCGCTCCTCCGCCGCCTTGAAGCCACTGATACAGCGGTCTCCATCCTCCTCATCCTCCCTCGAGCCCGACTCATCCTGCTGTAGCTGCTTACGGAACTCCTCCAGCAGTTCTTCCACACCAGATATTTTGGATTTAAGATCCGATGTTGAGGAGGATCGAGTCATGACCGCCGTCGACATCCAGAGAAGAACAGAACAGATGAGCGCTCGCTGGATATGATGCGCCGAAGGAAACATGATGGCGCTGCTGTAAACGCTCATTTCCCACGATGGAAACAATGGCACGCTTCTTCTCACATCACATTCGAGATTAAAAGTATTAGTTTACTATACAAAAAAATCAGCGTTTTGCGCATTGTAGAAGAACAGCACAAAGCACCTGCACCTGTCGTTTTCACGGCCAGCTGAACTGAAATCAGTGCATCGCGGCTAATGCAGCATTGTGCTGCGAAGATATTACGTTCCTGCAGGCGGCACTCTGTGGCTTAGCCCAAACACCATTGACTTGCAATTCCTATATCTTTTTTTGAGTTAATGAAACCTATTTGCAAATAGCCTATATAAGTTACTAGAAAATAGCCTACATTTTTAACATAAACATTTCAAGTTGTATAAATGAGCATTATTGCATTACGAACAAACATGAATTTAACAATGAACAATTGGTATCTATATTAACTAGTGTAAAGTGAAATATAGCCGCAAGCAGATTATTGGGGTCCAAGACGATCTAGTGACACTCTTGTCAAATATGAGTCTAAACATGTCCCTTTATAGAAGTACTATTCTATGTGTTAGGTTAAAAGAGACTGGACAGTTAATAAAACATACGAGAAATTAAATATGTTTTAATATTATACATTTAATGATCTATAATTCTTTTGGAGATCACATATTTCTTTACACACTGATTGTATTGAAGTCAATCAATTGAACAATGTACACCAGTTTGATTAGACTTGTAGCTAAAGTCTGTAGACTGTGGTTGGAGAGCATATTTTGTGATGGAGCAACAGATTTTGTGTACAGGGCTGTGGCCCTCCAGGAGAAGAGTTTGACACCCCTGATGTATGCAGATTTTAATTTATGAGACCTACTGTGACTCCCTCTGGACAACATTAGTATTACAGCTATCATCATTCCTATAGACAGAAATTAATGAAATTTGGCATGCTTCCCCAGAATGTCCGTGTGTACCAAGATCTGCTTTCACACGATATAGGCCAATTAGTCATTATGGGCCACACCCACAGATGTATCAGCCTGTATCCCCAATAAGTTTTACTGAAGTAACTGAAAGTAGTGTCACTTGTAATAAGCCTAAATTCTGTTTGGAGTGGACTACCATTGCAAATTCAGTTGAACTGCACCTAAAATGCTTGAAATGTGAACTTGAAATGTTGACATTTGTATTACAATGTATTTGCATATATATACATCGGTTCTACTTATTTGCAGTTGCATTGCAACTAAAACACACTTTAGTGCAAGTATGCAATTCAGAAATACAATCACTTCAAATAATGCATGCATTTTTATTATAATCTTAAAGGGGTCATATGATGCGATTTCAAGTTTTCCTTTCTCTTTGGTGTGTTACAAGCTCTTGGTGCATAAAGAAGATCTGTAAAGTTGCAAAGACTAAAGTCTCAAATCCAAAGAGATATTCTTTATAAAAGTTAAGAGTCAACCACGCCTACCTAAAACGCCTCGTTCTAACACGCCCCCACATGTCTACGTCACTATCTGGGAAGATTTGCATAACGCCGCCCAAATGCTCACGCAAAGAAAGAAGGCGTAACTTTTATTCTCGCTGTAGTATTGTTGCCGCCGCCGCCATGTCGTGAAGGCGCTGTGTGATTCGTTGTGAAAGCAAAACTACTTTGTTTGGTCTTCCAAAAGAGGATGATGCTTCATCATGCCTAGAGCTGATCCGTGCTGGTCGCTGAGGAAATACTACAACTTCTTCTTGATTTCTTTTGCATTAGTGTATCAGAATTTGCGCATACAACAAGGAAGATGTGCATTTGTGGATCGAGTGGCATGCGTGCATTCATTGACATCTTTTCTGAGTCGATTCTATTTGATTCATTTGTATTTTGAGACGTTATTTTCGCATTTTTCAGCATTTCTCAACCCACACACAAACAACTCCCAATTAATAAGACCCAGCGCTATTCATTAATGTGTGCACATCTACCCATCGATTAGAAAAATTCACAGATGTATCTTACTATCCACAACCAAATGCCTTTCAACTTGTGTCTGTGAAATTCAGAATTGCACGAATGTGCAGCATTTTGTTCTAATAGAGACGTTTGTGAATACAAATGTTATATTTTGTATTAAAGTATCATGATTTTTGCATGCAGTGATTAAGGTGTGCATTTGTGGATCAGGTGGCACGCGTGCATTCATTGACATCTTTCTGAGTCGATTCTATTTGATTCATTTGAATTTTGAGACTTTCGTTCCGCCCTTTCAGCCTTGCGCAATCCACACACAAACAGCTCGCGATCCACACGCAGTTTAGCCACAGAAAATCAGCGACCACTAGATGGCACTAGAGACATGTGCACATTCCATTGTGTGTGGCTTTATGAATGGTTTGCGTCGTTTTTTTTTTTTTTCAATAACTGTTTTATTTAACTTATTCTAACTTAACTTGTCTTAAGACAATATATGAAGTTTGACAAACAAGCACTTTGTGACGGTACCTTGGATTTTTTTCCTGTAATTTAACGGCACGTTGTCAGTTATTCCTTATTATTATTTTATTTTATTTTAGAGCCCCTGCTAAAGATTTTTCTAGTCGACTAGTAGTCGCTCATTTAAGCCATTAGTAATCGCACATTCATATTAATTTAATTACTTAAACATATACTGTACTAAACCAATGAGCTTTTATTAGGCTATATAGCATATAAGCAAAGAAATAGCAAGGAGATATCTTAATTAGTTATTAATAGCCTACACTAGTATTTTCTGAGTGAGTATCAGCTGCAAAGAAGCATGCCGGCTGTCTGTGTTGTCCATGCCTAAATCTGCCACTGTTGTCCGATGTTGAACTGAAATACAATGAATTATTATAATTTGTGTAAATATTCGGGGTTTCAGCTTATCCACAGATCTTACGACAATATAAAGCAGCTCAAATGAATGAAACGCTGACGTAAAATAGCTCTGCTCTGGGGTCCCTGAAAGTGTTTATCATGCATTTGTTTGGCAAAATTTATTCTGTGTTTTCAAAATTCAAATGAATCAAATAGAATCGACTCAGAAGAGATGTCAATGAATGCACGCGTGCCGCCTGATCCACAAATGCACATCTTAATCGCTACACTGTAAAATCCAATAGTTTACCTTACTTAGATATAATTAGTTATCTTTACTTAGTTGTTATACTTACTAGGTTTTATTAAGTTATTTAATTTCAAAGCAAATAAAACAATTTACTTACTGCTTTGAGTGACGCTTACTTCAAATATTCAAGTAGCCACAAAGGAACCAATGACATTAATACACCAGTGAGAAGCAGCAGTGCACTAATATGTTGCTTATGTGCAACAAAACAAAAGAAGAAGAAGAAGAAGAAAAAAGTTTTTGAGGCGGGGCAATTTTTAATAGACTTTTCACTAATTTCCTTCACTTCTGCAGTTATCTTTCACTAGTTGCATTCACTTGTTTCCCAAAGTCATCTCAAATGTTGAATTGTCAATACAACTGAAAAATTTGAGAGAACCACATAAGCTAACTTCATAAATTGATGTTGATTTTCCTAAAAAAAAGTTTTTGTTTAAACTCACCCTTATAGTGATTAGTGCTCCCTTTGGTTGTGCAATGAAAACTTTGTTTATATTATTATAATTATCTTCCTACTAATGCAATAATGCATCTTCAAATCATAGTTATTTGATTTCAAAGAAAGAGAAATTGTAAATTGATTATTTTTAGAAAATGATGTAACTAATAAAGAAGTTCTTAGCTAGTGTTTTTTTCATGTTGATTTATGATCTATACAATTTTGTTGTTTTTCATAAACATCTTGTGAAGCTTTTATTTGGGATGTTATAACGTTTTAACATTTGTGGCAATATCTTGCAATCAACCTTGCTCTCACAGTCCACACAGAGTCACACACAGACTTCAACATTCAGCACACCAAACACAACAATGGTAACAATTAAATTTGATTAATTGTAACAATAACCATGTTATTTGCTCTTATTGTTGTGCTACTACTGACACAAGACAGCAAATAAAATGGACAAATAAAAAAAAGCAACAGTAAAACAAAGCAATCGCATAATTTATTCATGCCGCAATGCACTCTGGGAGTTAGTAATTCTGAGTAGCTACACTAGGTCAAGAGTAAATCTAAAGTAAATGATCAAGTACTCCCTACAGTTTTTTTTTAGTTACTACAGTCATGGCCAAATGTGTTGGCAGTGACATCAATTTTGTGTTTTGGAAAGTTTGCTGCTTCAGTATTTGTAGATTATTTTTCCATATGTTTCTATGGTATACTGAAAAACAATGATAAGCATATCATAAGTTTTAAAGGCTTTTATTGGCAAAAAATATATAATGAGTCAATATTTACAGTGTTGACCCTTGTTCTTCATAACCTCTGCAATTCGCTCTGGCATGCTGGATATTAGCTTCTGGGCCGAATCCTGACTGATGGCGATCCATTCTTGCCTTATTAGTTCTCGGGGTTGATCACAATTTGTGTGCTTCTGCTTGTCCACTCGCCTTTTGAGGACTGACCACAGGTTCTCGATGGGATTGAGATCCGGGGAGTTGCCTGGCCACAGATCCAAAATTTCAATGTAATGATCTTCGAGCCACTTCTTTATCACTCTTGCTTTGTGACATGGTGCTCCATCATGTTGGAAAATGCACGGATCATCACCAAATTGCTCATGGTCCCTTGGTTGAAAAGCAACCTGTTACGTCCCAGGACCTATATAAGTGGGAGTGTCTATTTTGTGCTTGTGCTCTGTTTGTTTTGTTTTGCTTTTCTCTCTCTCTCAAATGCTGTTAAGGACTAACAGGTGGAGTTCAATTAGTTGATGATCCTGCTGATGACTGCACTATCCTGATTGGCCCACTAGAGGAAATGTTTGGAGTTAAAAGGCAGAGCTGAGATGTCTGGATTGTGGAGGCTTGGAGCAAGAGTCCCTTCTGCTGACTTCTCGTGTTTGTGGTTAACTTGTTGTTGATAAGTGTGTTGAGAGATCCTTAATCCTCTTGTGGGAGGACTCATTTAACCCAAACATTAGTCTTCCTGCAGAATTTCAGTCTGTCCTTGAGATTTTTCTTGGAGTGAAGTGGCTTCTATGCTGCCCTTCTTGACACCAGGTCGTTGTCAAAGTCTTGGCCTCACTGTGCGTGCAGATGCTCTCACACCAACCTGCTGCCATTCCTGAGCAAGCTCTGCACTGCTGGTGACACGATTCTGTAGCTGACTCCTCAGGAGGAGATGTCCTGGTGCTTGCTGGACACTCTGGGACATCCTGAAGACTTCTTCACTGCAGTCGAACCTCTCTCCTTCAAGTTCTTGATGATCCAGTAAATGGTTCTTTCAGGTGCAGTATTCTTTGTAGCTATTTCCTTGCATGTGAGGCCATTTTGAAGCAAAGCGATGGTTGCACTTGTTTCTTTGGAGGTAACCATTGCTAACAAGAACGCAATGATTGGAAGCGCTTCCCTCCTTTTATAGCAATCAGTCTGCTCTTACAATCTAATTAGTATCATAGTGATTTCACCTGACTAGTACTCATTCACACTTTGTGCTGCTGATATGATTAGTCAATTAATGCTAGCTGGTCATTTTGTTTCCGGATAAAAAAAAAAAAAAGTGGAATTTGTTTTTTTTGGTGTGAAAAGTTTGCAAAAAACAAAATTTGTCACTGCCAGAACTTTTGGCCATGACTGTAGCACTCGTGTAAGTGAACTATACTAAGCATTTGTCAGTACAACATACTATTTCATTGTACATTGTACCTTGTGTTTTTTTTTTTTTTTTTTTAAGGCAATCGGTTTGCATGCTTTAAGCCTGACTAATTAGATTTTACAGAATGCATGCACAAATCATGATTCTTTAATACAAAATCTAACACTTGTATTCACAAACATGTCAATTTGAAAACAAAATGCTGCACATTCATGCAATTCTGAATTTCACAGACACAAGTTGAAAGGTATTTGGTTGTGGCTAGTAAGATGCATCTGTGAATTTTTCTAATCGATGGGTAGATGTGCACACAATCTTTAGAAATGGGCATAACTACATGAAAAAGTATTTAAATACAAAATACTGTGTGGAAAAATGTATTTAAATACCAATACAGTATTTTGAAAATACACAATGCATGTGAAATTTGACCATCCAGTTCTGGTATCCCTATAGGCTGAAATCTATCTGGACCTATTCTGGAGAAAAGACAAACACACATTTCGATGTGTGCAACTGCTTAGAAACTTTTGTTTACATTTTACATACCTCTTCTCTTTCCCTACCCTGTAGGAAATACAAAATTACCAAATAAAAGCGTATTTATTTCATGTTAAGTTTTTGTTGTACATAAAGTTTATTCAAATGAGAGTTTATCTAAAGTTTAAATTTTAACATTAGAATTCATTTTTTTAACACTATTTGCTCAATTTTTTTTTGTTTTGTTTTTACTAACAATAAAACCAAACAATTGAGTTTTTTTTTTTTTTGTGGTGAACCATTCATTCATCAGTGTCTTCACAAATTAAATTGTTGATGACAGACAGTGATTAACCTAATTATTTTGTCTCTACATAAACATACATTTGCATAGATGGGTGAACACTATCACCTGATTTTGTAACTGTGACATTTTTCATTACGCACCAAGTTTGCACTTGTCTAAAGTTTAAAATGCTTACCTTTACAAAATGAGCCTGCAATATCAGAAACAACGAATAAAGTAATGGTCCATGTTAAACACAAACATTAATTAAAATAAAATGTTTAATGATTTAAAAAAAAAACATAAGAAAGCATTATTTAATTTAGTGTTATACATATGTTATTACACTCATATGCACTGTGAAATCTAATTAGTTGGGCTTACTTAAAAAAAAAAAAAGCATGCAAACCGATTTGGCATTTTAGGAAAATCAACATCAATTTATGAAGTTAGCTTATGTGATGTTCTCTCAAATATTTCAGTTCAACGTTCAAGATGACTTTGGGAAACGAGTGAATGCAACTAGTGAAAGATAACTGCAGACATGGAGAAAATGTGTGAAAAGTCTATTAAGACTTGTTTTCTTTTCTTCTTCTGTTGTTATGTTGCACATTAGCAACATAGTGCACTGCTGCCTCTCACTGCTTTATTAATGTCATTGGTTCCTTTGTGGCTACTTGAATATTTGAAGCAAGTGTCACTCAAAACAGTAAGTCAGTTGTTTTATTTGCCTTGAAAGTAGCTGTAACTTAATAAAACGTAGTAAGTATAACAACTAAGTAAAGATAACTAATTAAATTAAGTAAGGTAAACTATTGGATTTTACAGTGTGGTTTGTTCTAATGTCACAAATCATAATCTTAAGTTTACTGCATTTTACAGGATTCTTTGAATTCTTTTGTGTGGGTTTAAGAAGTGTACTCAAAAATATTTTCACACATGTCCTCCAAAATTACCCACAACCTAATCAGTTTATATGTGGATAAAATCCATTTATTCACAAACTTCTCACGAAATGACTGTTTGACAAACTACTCGGCAAACTAATTCCTCTCAGCATGGCTTTCTGATGGTTTGGAGAACAATTACTCTGTGTCGCCCCCTGTCATTTCACAGAATTATACAACGGCGAGCGCATCGAGTATACTTAGCATGGCTTTCTGATGGTTTGGAGAACAATTACTCTGTGTCGCCCCCTGTCATTTCACAGAATTATACAACGGCGAGCGCATCAAGTATAAAAGCCTCGTCCATTTAGGGAGGAGCGGGTAGTCAGCAGGTTCGCTGCGTAGAGCCAGGTGACCGTATAAACAAGGCTTCAACTGCACAAAATGCTTCCACTTCGACAGAAATCGGGAGCTGTGCTGTGATTCCACCGCTTGCCGCATCCCGTGTGAAAGGGCCTTTAAGTCAAAAGTGTAGGCCTACTTGTCGGTGTTCCACTCTGCACCAAGCACATCACATTCTATTACTCATTCATTCATGCTTCTTTTTCCACACCAACGTTACATTAATTCCTGCCCACTAAAAGCTGCACGGATATATTCGCTTACCCCAATAGGCCTATCTATGTAAACGATTTAGAAAAAGTTCTGTATCTTTATATAATTGCCACAATATGTATTGTCATATCACCCGGGCCTAACATGCAGTAATGCTTTAAACACATTTGACAAGCTAGTTCATAAAAAAACAACAACCGATTAACTAACAAAACTGATTGGCTAACACTATTCGGTGCTCTTTTCTTCTTTCATGTTAACTGAAGGCAAATCTGAATGATGCACTATTTTAACTTTAATCGACAAGTACAGTTGACCATGACATCCTCACCTTAACTTATTCCAGTAAAGTCGCTCACCCAATGCTGAATGGAGTTGTACAGCTGCAGCTCACGTGATGTATGTTGGGGGAGGGTGCGTGTCTGAACTAGTTGATGAACGAAATCAGCACCCTGATAAAGAGGGTGACTGGCACAAAGTTTTATGTATTTTGAAAATACAAAAATACTCATCTTAAATGTATTTAACTACAAAATACATTAGATTTTTTCCAAAAATACAAAATACAAAATACTATTTTGTATTTTGTATTTCAAATACCTATTTTAAATACATGTATCTGAAATACTGCCCATCCCTGACAATAATGCACTGGGTCTAATTAATTGGGAGTTGTTTGTGTGTGGGTTGTGAAATGCTAAAAACTGCGAAAATAAAGTCTCAAAATCCAAATGAATCAAACAGAATCACCTCAGAAGAGATGTCAATAAATGCATGCATGCCACTCGATCCACAAATGCATCTTCCTTGTTGCATGTGCAAATTCTGATACACTAATGCAAAAGAAATCATCTGTATTCATAAACATGTTTCTATTTGTACAAACCGCTGCACATTCATGCTAATTCTGAATTTTACAGACACAAGCTGACAGACATTTGGTTGTGGATAGTAGGATACATTTGCAACATTTATCAAGTTCATGGATAATTGTGCATGCATTCATTAATAAATTTGATTCTAATTTCATCCCATAAGTCAGTCACATTTCTACACATTCACACTCTTTTCTGAATTTTCTTTAGGTTAATTTTTTCTGACTAATAATGAAACAATCTTGAAATTATAAAAAAAATAAATAAAAATAAAATAAAAACACTAAATAAACACTACAAGTGGGCTTTACAAAAACACAAAAAATTAACTCTTCAAAAATAACTTTTATAATATCCCCTCATAAGTTTTAAAGAATGCATCAAGTGGTGTAATGATCTCTGGAAAAAAGGACCCAGAAGCAGAACAATGCCTAACTCCAATTTATTGAAGTACAATAATAAACACAGTATGGGCCAGTTCTGGGCTAGCTGAAGACAGGATAATGGTCAAACAGGCAAAGGTCAGAGTCCGGGGCAGTCCACCAGCAACCAAATCCAATATGAAGGACAAAAATCAGGGTGTTATGATCCCGGTCTATGTTCCCCTGTCTTGGTCTTGTGTTGGCCTTTTGTTTTTAAGTGCATTTTGTTCCCCATTGTTTCTGGTTTTGCTTCCTGTGTCCTATTCCTTTTCCCCTGTTTCTCTGGCTGTTTCTCAATATGCGTTCTTGTGGACTTGTGAAGTGTCATCAGTCGTTGCCCAAGTACTGTTCCAATTCAAAGTTCACATCTAGCCAAGTACAGTTCAAATCCCCGGATGTGTTCTTGCTCCACCCCTTTTATCTAGGATGCATCAAGAGGTGACTTGTGCGAACTTGAGGCAGTATGTATCCCACAATGCATTTCGCACCAACCAGCGAGTGTTAATGGCAGAGGAGAAAACCCACATAATTTTCAAAGTATAATTGTTATTGTGCCATGAAAAGTACTTTTAAGAATGTTTCAGGCTTGAATGTAGTTGTTTAAAACGCGAATCTGTGGTTTATTTATAAAGATAACGCCTATTTGAAAATTTGCTTCGCTGATTTAGGAGATGTAAGCTCCAGGCGATCACCGGGCGCTCAGTGCTCATGTTTCCCACCGAGAGCAGCCTTACCTCTGCTAGTCTTTCTGCCATTTGCCGCTAGCTCGGATGTCTCTGTAGTGGTTAAACATGATATATAATTCGTTTTGGGTATACCTAACAGGCAGTCCTTGGTCTCATGAATCTATTATTTGGAAATTTACCATGGTTTTACCACAAATAAAACCAAAAAACCATGGTTACTATAGTTAAACCATGGTAACCACAAATTAACCATGGTTTTGCTGCACTAACCATAGTTTAACAATGGTATTTGTAGTAAAACCATGGTTAATTTTCAAAGTGTTTTGTCATATATTTATACAGTGAAGATAATCAGAGTATATGCACGTATTGCCTGAACCACATATTAATGTTTTATGTTTGTGTGTGTGTGTTTTATATTATATGTGGTTGTGTACTATATTTCGTTTTGTTATAAGTATACATAAAGTGAGTGAAGATAATCAAAGCATGTCCGTGTTGCCTGAACTACATTTTTGTGGCTATTAAATGACAACGAAAAGAGGCAGTGGTGTTTGATATCATATTTTGTCGTCTTGTAAATAAACAGTGAGAATAACCGGATTATCCAAGGCGAGCTGTGTGATGTTATCAAGTACGCTGCTGTTCCATTTGCAAGATTACCAGACTTGTTTCCTCCCGTCCTCAGGAGTTTGCACTCCCGAGTCGAACTTGCCAAGTCTGAACTACCAAGGACGCAAGTTCGAACTTTGTGTACTTGGTATTGAGAAACGGCCTCTGTCTGCCATAGTGATGTTCAATTCTTGAACGAATCGTTCTTTTGAGCCGGTTCTCAGGAAGTAACCGGTTGAGCCGGTTCATAAAATTGAACTGAATCGAACTTTAGTTCCGGGTTGATGACGTAAGACACACAGCTGAAGTATCAAGTCCGACTCAAAAAGAACTGAATGAGCCGGTTCAACCAACTGTTGAAGTTTGCCGAGAGTTACCGAGGACTCAAAAAGAACCGAATGAGCCGGTTCATCCAACTGTCAAAAATTGCTGAGAGTTACCGAGGACTCAAAAAGAAATGAATGAGCCGGTTCAGCCAACCCTGTAAAACCCAACAAGTTAGGGTAACTCAAACCGTTCGAGGTAACCGATTACCAATTAAGTTTTAAAACTAATAGTTATGAGTACACTGAACGTATTTCAGTTGAGTTCACTACATTGCAATTAAGTAATTAAGTGATTAATTAAATGATAATTGAGCATTAGCGATGAACACCTGCTGTTAACAAACAGAATCACTGAAGGAAAGAGAAACACAAGAACTACTGACTTCTGCCACAGCCTCACGGTAAAACCCCACAAGTTGTTAACTCAAACAGTTTAAGGGACCAATTACCTTAAATCAGGGCTGCCCAAACTCGAGTCTATAGAAGATCTTTTTGAGAATTAACTAAGGTTTAGATGGTTACTTCGAATTAAACAATAAATCAACATGTTAGAGATCAGTGTTTGCTTTAGTTGGGCTCTTGACCCTTGATTTCTGTGTTAGTTTTTCTCTTCTCTGGTTGTTGTAACCGTGTGTTCCTGAAACATGTTTCTTATAACACAATAGCCCAGACAAAATATGATCAGGTGTTTGTTGTTATATATTGATGATGACAATTATCAGTTAATGAACTTATTTAATTCGTAGTCTAGTCTCTGATTAAATGGATGTTGTATTATTAGTTGTATTGATTGTAGTAAAAGAGATTCCAAGAACCACTGGTTCTGTGACAATCAGTTAATACATTTTCATCTACAGTGTTAATCAGGCTCACACAGACATCAAGAATCAGCATATGAACCTCAACAATGGTGCCCATAAACAAAATATTCAGATAAGCCTCTGAACATCACAAAACAAGCCACTAAAGTCATAACAAAAACAACAAACATAAAAGAAAATAGTAAGAATAAAAGAAAATAGACAATTCACCTGTATTATTTATTCATGCAGCATTAAATGCTGGGAGCCATGGATGAGTTTTTTTTTATATATATATATATTTTTTTTAATGGACACCATTGTTGAGGTTCATATGCTGATTCTTGATGTCTGTGTGAGTCTGTTTAATATCATAGATGAAAAGTTTTATGCACAAACTGTTTGGAAAGTGTTTTATGTTATGTGATTGTCACAAAACCACTGGCTTTTAGAATCACTTTTACTGTAATCAACACAATTAATAACATACCATCAATTTTATTGGAGAATAGACTCCAAATTAGATAAATTAACCAACTGAAAATAGCCATCATTAATATATAACATCCATCTCTTGATCATACTTTCTCTAGGCTTTTGAGTTATAACAAATATGTTTCAGGAACACATGGTTACAACAGTCAGAGAAAAAAAACCAACAACACTGAATTCAAGGGTCAAGAGCCCAACTAAAGCAAACACTGATCTCTAACGTGGTTACTTCGAATTAAACAATAAATCAACATCTAAACCTTAGTTAATTCTCAATAAGATCTTCTGTAGATGTCTGACAGAAATAAAGTCATTCTGGTTATTAATAAGTGGAGCTGGTAATGCTAAAGCAAACACTGATCTTTAACATGGTTACTTCGAATGAAACAATAAATCAACATCTAAACCTTAGTTAATTCTCAATAAGATCTTCTATAGATGTCTGACAGAAATAAAGTCATTCTGGTTATTAATAAGTGGAGCTGGTAATGCTGTTTGTGGGGTTGTTTAATCAGATCTTGAGAGATTTCATGCATTTTATTTCAGTTGATTTCATCTAATGCCGAGTTCACACTGCACGATTTTAGCCTGATTTTTCACTCGCCGACAGGTTTTGC
>NW_015557168.1:78835-89107 GCF_001515605.1 Sinocyclocheilus anshuiensis
ACGCGAGTGACAATCACGCAGTGTGAATTATCAAAGACGCGATCTGATGGAATCGCCGACACATCGCCGACGCCCGCAAAATATTTGGCATGCTAAATATCTGGAGCTGTCCAAACTCGGCGATCCGACGAGTTTGAAAATCGTGCAGTGTGAACTCGGCATAACTTGTTGGGTTTTACAGTGTAGAAATCAATTTTGTGTCGAATCATTTACCTGTGCCGGGAGTGTGTAGCAGACACACCCACCTAAACGATTTCAATATATCGCTAATCCTGCCCAAAAAGACCATAAACATTGCAGATAACATCTGAAGTAAAAATTAATTTACATACACATATCTTAAAAGCTCATCCCGTGTGACTGATAGGCTTCAAATCGGGTGATTTTATGTCATTGTTTTGGCCGTCAGTCAATGATGCTCTCCGCCGGTAGGGAATAGTAAGATGGTGGCTCGAACATTTCCGGTGGCTTCACTGCCTGACAGCAGTTTAGGACGCAATGTGCAATCCAGTCCTTATATACATAGATCAGCGGTTTACCCATGTTTGCTTTATTTTATTCAGAAAAATAAACCTTCTCAGAAATGGGATCAGCCTCTTCTCTCTTTTGTCCCAGCATTACATAATGACTGACCAAGTATGGATCCAGCAAGAAGGTTAATTCGGTTTCACAAAGGAGACCGACCCCTCGAGGACCACACCAGAGATTCTTTCAGAGATAATTTCTACCAATCCAAACTACTCCGTGATTGTCCTCAAGGGTCACTGGGTTTCTGGACTATGCCCTTCTGTTAAGTGGTTCACCCTTTATGCTGGGAGTTGAGGAGGACCCCTCCCCTAAGCAGTTTTTGTGGGGGAGCCATGTGCCTTGAGCTCCGGTAGCCGTGGAGCTTGGCCCACAACAGATTTCAGTGCTTCCAGCTGATGTCTTGTCCTGTCTCATCCCATCATGGCCGCCACTCCAGAGTCTCATTCCGTCATGTCCGCCACTCCAGAGTCTCTTCACTCAGAGACCCCCCACATGATTGTAAAGCGCTTTGGGTGTACAGAAATACACAATAAAGCGCTATACAAATACATCATTCATTCATTCATTCATTCATTCACAACATGGCAGCCACACCAGAGTCTCCAGCTGTCATGGACGCAATGCCAGAGTCCTCAGCCGTCATGGATGGCACATCAGTGTTCCCGACCGTCATGAACATTGCACCTGAAGCTACAAAGGCAGTCCCTAGGCATTTGAAACTGGTGTCCAGTGTGGCGGACCCACCACTGATCATCCCGGTGGCCTTAAAGGGGTCCTATTATGCTTTTTCACTTTTTCAACTTTAGTTAGTCTGTAATGTTGCTGTTTGAGCATAAAAAAGATCTGCAGAGTTACAAAGCTCAAAGTCCAATTCAAAAGGAGATATTTTATTTAACAGAAATCACTTTTCAAAAACTACAATGAACGACTCGTTTGGACTACAATGCATATTTTCCGGGATTTGTGATATCACAAAGATCGACGAATGGGATGAGACCTGGTTGAACTGCACTAAAGAAGGCAATGAGAGTTATCACGATGTCGGAGATACACTAGTTTTCACAAAGCAGACGAACTTAGAGTGGTTACAATCATCCAGGTTTAAATCGCGCTCAAATTGATTTGATTTTGACGCAATATTTACACTGAAGCTCGATACAGGAACTATTCGAGCCGTTCATGCCAGACTGGGGAGAGAGGTGTTGTAATAATGTAAAATATGTGAAAAATAATGTGTTTTTCAAACAATCTAGTATGAGAGCCTGTTCTAGTACACCCCCAAAACAAAATCAAGACTTTGTAAAAGTGCATAATAGGACCCCTTTAATGCTTTCAAGCCCCGTGGCCTCAGCGCTTTCAAGTCCGGCGGTCCTCCCTCAGTCACTTGCACTGCCCATGATGGCGTTTGTCATTTGTGTGTGTAGGTTGCACACTGCTCTACAGTTCCTCCAAAGGCAGCAGCGTCCGTTCCAGCTTCTTCCAAAGCAGCGGCATCTGCTCCAACTCCTACCGAGGCAGCAGCGTCCACTCCTGATGTGAATGACCATGGACTCCTCAGGGCCACCAAACCAGTTCTGATTAGAGCACAGCAGGAACAAAGAAAGCCCCCAAGAGAGAGACAATCTCTATACACACATTGGCTTGAAATCAGAAAAATGGACAGGAGACTGTAAGGAACATGTCCTATACATCTCCTTATTCATCCAGGGAACTATGCATACACAGTGGAAACCTCACCTGGAATAACAGCCAATGAAATCTCACCCACTGACACAGAAATGTACATGTGGGTGATACCTCAACCAATTTACATCAAGTTTGGACTCTGTGAGTTCAGAACACTGCCACAAGGGCTTTGAGAATGGTTTGGAAAGGAAATAATGCATTTCCAAGGGTTTAAAGACACTGTTTTATTTAACTGTGTATTTTGGGACAATGCAACAAGCTCTACAAGATGGAAAGGTGGGACGTGAAGGGCAGAAAGGTGGGAATTAGTAACTCACTTCCCAGCGGGAGTGAATAAAAGCTTTCGCAAGCAGACACACCCTTGTTCTGATTTTCTGACCTGACAAGGGAAGGAACAACAGCACAACCAAGTTTATACTCTTGCAAGTAAACCTTCCCCTGCACGGACCTTCAAGCGGCCCAACCACTCTGCAGAGGACTTCAGCTCCAGCAGTCAATGCCTGGCCTGCATGACTCTTGCTGTTTGTAACCTCCCATCGACCACCACCTGACCTACAGTTCTCCAGATTACACAAAGGCCAGCAGATAACCCCCAGCACTCGATGCGGCTCTGCAACTGTTGGAAAGCAATCCAGTCTACTCCCACTGCAAGCAGAAGGATACCAGTGGAAGACGTCACTCATTGCCGGACTGATCACCCGACCATTGGAATGTAAATATAAGCTAACCAAACCTCTTCCCAAAGGCCTTGGCATTAGGTTGTTGCTATATGAGATTACTATTTGTGTAAAGACTGTTTATCTAGGGTCTGCGTATACAGATAGACACATTAGACACGTTATCTGTATTCATAGTAAATGTTTATTTACTATTCCAAACCAGCATCCAGAAAGGCCACAATTGACTCCCACATAGACTGCTAGTTACCCATTCATTGCTTCGGTCAATCCGTTGCTCACATACTTGGCATTCATTCTGTTATCGTCCATTTGTGTAGCAGTTTGTAGCTTCTGTTTCATTATTGATTCAATTTTCTTAGTAGTTTAGTCATTTTCCTTAGTAGTATTTAGTGACTGTGATATTTTACTCTTGTATATATTTTTGTTTATAAATCCATTTTTATTGCAAACTGTGTAATTTTTGTGTTTATAATCAGATGCTCTACAAGCTCGCCAGAATCTCACTAAATCCTATGACCTACTCCCTCCAAATTAAATATTGATAATTGAGTGATCTATTTCCTGGATCACTCCCATTTTGTTAAGGTTATTATTTCCTTAGCTGGTGCCCTGGATTATAGATAGAGGGGCCATCTGATAAATACACCCAGAATAAATTGCATTACCAAAAACCACCACAGAAGTTATTTAATATAAAGATTTTTCATATAAATAATTTTTCAGAAAATATGTTTAATAGTATTTTCCTTCTGAGACTGTGCAGGTGGAAGCCTTTATGACATAGCCACGTGCAAGTATTAGATTGTCTCATTCTAGTGATGCTCAAGGTTTAGTGCCTGCTCCTCTTCTTTTCTCCATTTACACAACTTCACGTGGAATGATCATACAGGTACAAGGCAGCTGTATCTATCATTTCAAGCAGATGAACCCACCGTCTCAGCTTGTATCTCTGCCTGCCTTTCAGACATCTCTGCTTGGATGAAGGAGGTATTTTTGTGAGGTAAGCCTGAAGCCACCAAAGTACCATACCTGTGATGCCCAAGTCAGAAAGGGTGTACAGGAGGATCTGGTAGTTTACAGTGTCAAAGTTAGCAGACAGGTCCAGTACAATAAGAACAGATTATTTGGAGATCACACATGAAAGAGTTGTAGTGACAAATTTGCCAGTAGTAAGGGATATGTTAATGATGTGAGTTAATGGGTAGCAGTGTTGGTGAGATATCCTGTACTAGGTAGGAGGGGATTGGGTCTAAGGGACAGGTTGTAGGATGCCTGGCACAGAGAACTTTGGAGACCTCATTATCCATGAGGAGGTGGAGGAGGCTGGCTGTGTGGTTGCCACCTTCATCTGTGAAATAGCTAGCCAAGTCATTAACAGTAGGAGGGGTGTCTGAGGTGTTTCTAGGTGTCTGTGGTGTTTTTAATTTTGTTTTGGTAGTAAGAAACCTTGGGAACAGAGGAGAAAGAGGACAGGAGAGAATGATACATGCTCAGGTCAGATGGATCTTCAGTCTTCTGCCATTTCCTCTCAGTAGCTCGGAGCTTGGTTCTATGTTCACAAAGAACATCTGTGAGCATGAAAACAGAGTGGTACAGAACTGAAGAAAGAAGTGTATGGAGAGATGTAGTGGAGCAACAAGACGATTATCTTGTGAGGTTGAAGTGGATGTTGAAGTCACAAATGACTAGGAGTAGTATTCAGCAACAAACGGAGCTTTTCCATTGAGCTAAAGACACACCTCTTCTGCAAGCACTTAACCAATGTGAAACCAACGCACGCACACACACGCACACCCATCCACCTGTTGGTAAATGTAATTTACGGGGACTCTCCACAGTCGTAAAGGTTTTTATAGTGTACAAACTGTATTTTCTATCCCCATACCCTAACCCTAAACTCTAAACCAAAGTTGCTTTGGATAAAATATCTGTTAAATGCATAAATGTATATGTTTGCAAAGAAATCTGTGATTTTGAAAATGCTTATCGATCATTACATTTTATTTTCATTTTTATATATCCTAATAATATAGAAAACATATTTATCAAGTTTCCAGACATGAAAGAAGAAGAGACAATAATATTTGTTTATTTTAATACTATATAGTACTATATTTAACACTATAAGATAATATTTCCATTAAAACACAAAAAGTGTGAGACACTGCACATTCTCATCACTTAAGAAATATTATTTCCCTCCATTTGTTAAAAACAGCTTTAAAAAAAATATATATATATACTTTGTTTAATTCTCTTGTTCAACTTACTTTTTTTATTTGATTGCTAACATGCACTGGTCAAAACTGAAGTCACACTTCACACAGTCCCAGAAACAGAAGCCTATGTGGACCAAACTGAATTATTTTTCATTGTTTTTCATTGCTTTTTCAAAATGCATTCAATGACCACATCTTCAAAAACCCATGAACTTTTTTTGTCATTCATACTCCAATACCTGCAAAACACTATATACTGTATTTTCAGCACATTTTTTCAAAAGCTGACATGCTGCTTTCAAAATCTTTTAAAAACAGATTCAAAAATTAATGACTTCATCCATTTCTGCAGTATTTATTTTGAATTATAGGCAATCTTAAAAGAAAATTATGTGATAATCATTCCAAACACAGCTAATTTACTTTTAGGGCCCTCACATGGATTTATGCTGCCTCTTTGCAAAAAACAAAGAGTGTGCTGTGATAATATAGTGGTAAGAACTCTGTATCAAGGCAACAGCAATACTGGTCCCTGCAAACAAGCCTGCAAATAAGCATATTTTCAGGGGCCCTGTGCTGGCAGCCCGTAAAAGGCTAGTGCAGGCTTGTTTGCAGGGGTTTGAGTCTGGGTTATGGCAGCCCTTTGCTATTGAGCATGGAGATGTAAAGCTCATTTTTCCCACCTCATCATTTAGCTGAATTTTGTGTCTGAAGCTCAGTGGAATCCTGTGTTGCCAGTCTGTATCAAAGAGAGCAGGCAGGCCACTGCCTGGCATTGTCCACTGGGGTCTCTGCAGGTAGGTTTGAATCCTGCCAAATTAGCTGTTCGCCAGTGGCATGCCATGATAGTATAGTGGTTAGTACTTTGCGTTGTGGCTGGAACCTTCAGCTAGATTTTGTGTCTGAAGCTCGGTGGTGTCCTGTGCTGACCACCACCAGACAAGAGAGCAGACGGGCCACAGCCAGGCGTAGTTGTGTCCGAGAGGTTAAGGCGATCGTCTTGAAATTCATTGAGGTCTTCCCGTGCTGGTTCGAACCCTGCTGACTATGGGCGGAGTTTGCTGTATCACTTTAGCTTTCTGTGATGATAATAGTGCCTTCTAATGCCTTTGTTCTTTGCTCTCTCTGTCATACTTGTTTTTTGTTGTTATTCTTCAGAAAAAAATGTATTTTGGTATATTTTTGGTTTATCTTTTCCTCCCAGCAGCTCACGCTGTTTGGGGGGAAGCTAAGCTTTTTTTGGCTTTAATTTTCAAAATGGATGGATTAATGGCAACGACCCCAGCAATGGCAAGAGAAACACCAAGTGGAAATGAAATTGGACTGGAACAAAGACACCGAGATGGAAACGAAAAGGAAAAGGAGACTAGGAAGGAAATTCGGAAAAGAGTTTACAGTAAGGAAGCAACAGTAACAGTGGACTTAATGGATGTGGATGATGTGAGAGAAGTGGATATTATAAAGTCAGTGACAGAAAAAGTTGGAGAAGGGAAATTCTTGGCGGTTCGACCTAAACAAACAAGGTGTTATGAGGTGACTTTGGAGAGGGAGGAGGACACTGAGGAGCTGATGAATGGACTAATTATCAAAGGAAAACCCTGTGAAGTAACTAGACTTCAAAACAGAGTCTTCTTTGTTTCCTTCATGCATCTGCCTGTTTACATGGACGACGAAGACATTTTAAAGAAACTGGAGGTATGGGGATTTCTCCCCATCTCTAAAATAAAAAATGCGATGAGAGGGGACACTTTGCGAGGGACTGCAACGCAGTGACCCATCCAGAAATATTTCATGTTCTTGGAATGTTTTCAGCGGCAAGTTTTATTTTAGTTCCTAGAATGTTCTGCTAAAAGGTAGGATAACATTCTCTAAACTCCCCATCTCTAAAATAAAAAGAAGGGTCTATCCAGGCACAAATATCGAAGACGGAACAAGATTTGTAAGAACAAGATTCCCCAGAGAAGTGATCTCACTCCCGTATAGCACCAAGCTCAACACAGCGGAAGTACCACAGTACTTTCGGGTGATGCACAGCCAGCAGGTGAAGACCTGCAGATTGTGCATGAGCCCGGAACATATGGTGAAAGACTGTCCAGAGTTTAGGCGCTACAAATGCGATGAGAGGGGACACTTTGCGAGGGACTGCAAGGCAGTGACCCATCCAGAAATATTTCATGTTCTTGGAATGTTTTCAGCGGCAAGTTTTATTTTAGTTCCTAGAATGTTCTGCTAAAAGGTAGGATAACATTCTCTAAAAACATTCTAAAAATGTGTATTGATAACATTCTTAGAACATTGTAGTCTAACATTCTAATAAAGCTTCACATCACACTGGATGTGGACTTATATTGCTCAGAAGTCACATTGAGTCCACATATCCAATGTCGAATGGAAAGTTTCCCGCTTAAATCTTAATTAGAATGTTAGAGGATAATGTTCTAATAATGTTATCAATAAACATTTTTAGAATGTTTTTAGAGAATGTTATCCTATCTTTTCCGAACTAATTCCTAACACAAGTCCTAACAATCCTAACATCCAATGATCTAAGTCCTAACAACTCCTAACAGGTCAGAACGGGGCAAAACAGCCATTGGTCGAACGGGGCAAAACAGCCATTGGCTGAAACGTAGTCACGTGCAAAGCCACATGATTTCAGTCATAAAAAGAGCGGAAGCACGCAGATGACTAGTTTATCAAGGTTAAGGCGAATTTTATATTTTTTAAACACGGAACATATTTTTAGTCAGTTTGACGTTTTCGGATAACGTGGAGGTAAGTACAATAAAACACATAACATGAAAGAGAAGCGAGATTGTGATATAAATCGAGGTGGCCTTTCATATTGCAGCAAGTATTATTGTAAGTATTATTATTAATAGTAGTATTGTTATTATAGTTCTTTACATTTGTATTTATGTTTAAAAACGATAAAATGTCAGATTTGAGCTTTTGGAATAAAATATTTGTGGAAGTAAGTTTATATTATTATTAGGTAGTTATTTAAATTTGTATTTACATACATCATTTTTATTATATAAAGGTCAGATTTGAAAGTTTATTATTATTATTATTATTATGCAAGTATTATTAGTAATATTGTTATTATAGTTCTTTAAATTTAAATATGTGTGTGTAATTTTCATGTATATATTTCTATTCTTAATATTAGTAATTATGTATGCAGCTTATGTCAATTTTTTTGATTGATGACTTTGACCCGCCCCCTTAGGGATTAACCTTATGACCTTTTTTAATGACCGTGATTAACCTGTGACCTCAGCAATGAAATAAGAGAATGGTGCGATTGTCCTTTAATGTTCACCAGATGTTCAATGCCATCTGTTTGTAACATATATTCGGAGTGCCATATTTAACCTGTGACCTCCATCATGAAGTAGGATATTGTCCTTTAATGATCAGTGGATGTGTTATGCCATCTGTTTTGTAATATATCATGTCACACCACAATTAACATGAGTCATGTTTGAACTCCATAGCGTACTTGTTTAAATAGAGCAGGCCATTTATGTGGAAAATCAGAAAAGAGCGGATAAATGAGAAAATAATACAATAAAAAACTCAGATTATAATAATCTCTCTCTCTCACTATCTCTCTCTCTCTCAAACACACACACGCGCTCAGGCAAACTATACCAGACTATAGGAAACGGGACAGAAAAGAGCAGGTAAATGCAGTGGCGGTTCGTGGGTTTTAAAATAGAGGAGGCACACTAATTGTAACGTTATTGGTTATTGTAACGTCTGGGATCCCTGCCGATTATTATTATTATATTATTTGCTTAACCACTTTAAAATGGCCTTTTGGTTGCTTTTTGCGAGGGTTCTTTTCTCAACACTCCTCAGGGCTGAAAGCGAACACTCGATGCTGATTAGCTAATATTTTACCAACGGAGGCACAAGAGCTCCGCGCTCCCCCGGCCTCCCCCTCCCCTTCTCTATCTTTCAGACACAGAGCAGAAGAGTCATTTTGCAGGCTCTCTGTCACTGTTAAAAAAATAACTATTTAAAAAGCAAAGAGCTAATTCAAGTCATGTACGAATTATCAGTCTATCGAACTATGACCTATACATCTACCGGCTGTGGTTATATTTTATATATTTTATGTTAAAAGTATCTTTACTATCCATATCATCTATCATTTAAATATTTAAAAAAACATATTATATTCTTTATTTAAAATAATACACTTAAAATATTGCTATAATATTAATTTAATTAAATTATGTGAATTATTCAAACTAACAGTTGACATTCTACATTATGCACCATCACCTTACAAACATAACATTTCAAACAACTAAAAATCAAGTCAAGAATCTTGGTGTGATTCTGGAGTCAGACCTTAGTTTCAGTAGTCACGGCAAAACGGTAACTAAATCAACATACTATCATCTCAAAAACATAGCAAGAATTAGATGTTTTGTTTCCAGTCAAGACTTGGAGAAACTTGTTCATGCCTTTATCACTAGCAGGGTAGGCTATTGCAATGGTCTCCTCACCGGCCCCCCCCAAGAAGACCATTAGACGGCTGCAGCTCATCCAGAACGCTGCTGCCAGGATTCTGACTAGAACCAGAAAATCTGAGCATATCACACCAGTCCTCAGGTCTTTACACTGGCACACCAAGGGTTCACTCAAAACAAGGGGAGTCCGCTTTTAGCTATTATGCCACCCACAGTTGGAATCAGTTTCCAGAAGAGATCAGATGTGCTAAACATTAGCCACATTTAAATCCAGACTCAAAACTCATCTATTTAGCAGTGCATTTACTGAATGAGCACTGTGCTACTTCCGAACTGGTTGCACTGCATTTTATGTAATTATTTTACTTCCTTTTATGTAAAGCACTCTGAATTATCATTGTGTATGAAACGATCTATATAAATAAACATGCCCTGGCTTGCCTAACAGTCCTGGCCATCCTAAATACTGGTCACGCTAAATGAGATGAAGACATGCGGAGGTAGAGAACACAGGGGAATCAGGAGCTCTCCCTGGGCTTAACGGGGAAACAGGAGCCCTCCCTCGGCTTAACGGGGATTCAGGAGCCCTCCCTGGGCTTAACTCGGGAACAGGAGTCCTCCCTGGGATGAACGGGGAATCAGGAGCCCTTCCTGGGCTATACTCGGGAACAG
>NW_015557168.1:89359-90316 GCF_001515605.1 Sinocyclocheilus anshuiensis
GGGCTTAACTGGGGATCAGGGTAGCGCTTACGTGGTGCTGGCACTGCAGGGTGCTCTGGAGGAGCAGCCACAGCAAAGTGCTTTCGAGGAGCTGGCACCAGAGCGAGCTCTGGGGCTGGAGCCTACACTGGAGCGAGCTCTGGGGCTGGAGCCGACACTGGAGCGAGCTCTGGGGGAACGGGCACTTGAGGGTGCTCTGGAAGGCGCTTATGAGGAGCGGGCACTGGAGGGCGCTCTGGAAGGCGCTTATGAGGAGCGGGCAGTAATGCCGTCACCGCGGCAAGTTTGCAGAACTCCCTGGCGTACTCGTAGAAGGGGAGATCGAAGCGAGCTAGGGCGGAGAAGCGAGCGGCAATTTCCATAGCCGCGGGGGGGGGAAACCAAGGAAAACAAAAACTATTCAACAAGGCGGAAAAAACAAACGCGAGGAAAAAGTCGCCGCTCACTTTCTGTTTTGGTCCGGTATTCTGTCACGGGTTGCTACTGTGAGGAGCACGGAATGAGGAAACCAGGAGACTAGGAGACCAGGAGTACAAACCAAGGAGTTTATTTAAATCGTGGTGAATCACACGTAGCACAAGGGAGTGACATTCACAAACAATACCGGACAACACTAACTCAAAGGACTCAGACTTTTAAACACAGGATGACGAGAGACTAAGGAGACACACCTGGGATCATTGGAAATAACACATGGGATGAAATCAACAAACAGCTGGGGAGCAAGACACAGACAAAACATGGAACAGAGTCTGACAATATGACCCCTTTAACATGTTTTTTTTGTTTTGTTTACATGATGTCAACATGAAACGAGCCCTTCTTGCTCTCCCAGTATACGTGTGTGAGGAGAACTGTTCTTCAGGAAATGAAATGTAAGTATTAAGTGCAGTAATAATAGATCTGAAATAGAGTGGGGGAACTATGATGTCAGAACCAGGAAGTGTAATTTGCCAT
>NW_015557168.1:90527-92371 GCF_001515605.1 Sinocyclocheilus anshuiensis
GTCAAGTTATGTTTACCACAGGCTTTATTTTGGGGGAAGGAACCCACGGCGAATTACTCTTCCGGGTTCTGATGTTATAGTTCCCCCACTCTATTGGCAGTAAATATAAATGTCTACTTATAGTCTCTGAAGTTAAAGTTTAACCCTCTGTGCTTATTCCAGGAGGAATTGGGCGAGCCAGACATCACTGACACAAACACCTCTCCTGCTGATTTTGTTATCATGGACAACGAAACCACTACAAGTCCTGCAAGCACTGCAGTTCTGATGAGATGATCTTCCAGTGTTTGACATTCAGAAATATAATTTTCATGCGGTTTAAAAAAGTCTGAATAAAAAAATCCTCAATTGTATAGCCACAGTTGTGCTTGTATTTTTTATGCATAAGTGTATTTTTTGAGTTAGTATTTGTATTTAATAAAGCACCACTGCATCAAAATAATTGGTAAATTAAAAACATTACGTATGATAAACAATAATTTTAAGTACACTGCACTTAAACATTAAGCAAAAACAAATTTAAGCTTTTTAGTTTGATTTAATTGTTATTTATAATTAATGTTAACTTAATTTTTTTTTTTTTAGTTGCTTAATTACATTTTTTGAGGTAATTGGTGTCCACAAAAATGTAGTATTCTGAACTTATCGGGTTTTACAGTGTAGGTGTACAGTAAAAAAAAAATTATATGGCTTTTTAAAATTATAAATTATACTACATGATGTTTATGAAAATATAAAAATTCAGAATGTTTACTGTGATGGTAGGTTTAGGGGATGATACTGTATAAAACTCATTAATATACTGTAAATGTAAATATAAAATGTTCTAAATATAATGTAGAAACTTACATTTTTCTGTGAAACTGCATTGCGACAATTTGTTTTGTGAAAAAGTTATAAAAAATTAATGTGAATTGAATTGAATTGTGCCTATGGAAAGCCTTCATAAAACATGACGATGAAAGCCTCTCATTTGAAGAATCGTCATACCTGTGCTTGGAGGAAGACTTTGTCTCACGGAAAAATGTAAGGAATTTTATTTCTTGTTTTATTTTCAATTTCATTATACATTACAGTGTGTGTGTGTGTGTGTGTGCACGTGCGTGCATGCGTGTACGTGTGTGTGTGTGTGCGTGTGTGTGTGTGTGTGTGTGTGTGAGAGTGAGAGAGAGCGAGAGAGAGAGAGAGAAAGCGAGCCTTTTGTTGTTTGTTTTCATTTATTGATTTTATTCAACATATTCTCACAATGTGCTCTGTTGCAGTCTTACCAGTTCATTTCTGTGTGTGTTGTGTGTGTGAGAGAGAGAGCCCCTTTTGTATTTTTTCCATTTATTGATTGGTGTCTATTTTGCACTCCTGATATTCTAGAGAGTCACCCCTTGATTGCTGCACACTTTTTTCTGACCAGTGGATGATTTGTAGTTTGTACCACCAAAATATTCACTGAGTTTTTTCCATTCATTTCCTATGTCGGTCATTTTTGACCATTTTTTTGACCCTTTAACATATCCGAATCATGTCCATGATTTTTTTGGTGTGTTCACATAGCTAATGCAACAAAAGTCACCAAGTGTCATCTCATTCTGATGAAGCTATGAGTTTTCAAATGTCAAAATATAAAAAAAGTGACAGAAGAGGCCCAGAGTTAATGGCCTTAACAACGACCATCATTTGAAGCGTCACAAAATTCTGAAAACCGTACATTATCGATACCAGCACATGTGGGTCATTCAAACATGACTCATGTTTCAACCATGGAGATCGTGGGTTAATTGGGGTGTGACATGATATATCACAATACAGATGGCATAACACATCCGCTGATCATTAAAGGACAATATCCT
>NW_015557169.1:0-12557 GCF_001515605.1 Sinocyclocheilus anshuiensis
CTATCTATCTATCTGTCTGTCTGTCTGTCTATCTGTCTGTCTATCGGTCTATCTATCTGTCTATCTGTCTATCTATCTATCTGTCTGTCTATCTGTCTGTCTATCTGTCTATCTATCTATCTATCTATCTGTCTATCTGTCTGTCTGTCTGTCTGTCTGTCTGTCTGTCTATCTATCTGTCTATCTATCTGTCTATCTGTCTGTCTGTCTGTCTGTCTGATTTCCATGTAACTGAATCTCTTGTTTGTTGTGCAGCAGCAGATATAATTAGTAAATTGTGGGCGTTTGAGTGTCAGTGTGTAATTACAGTTTTTCTCAGTGGCTTCGGTGCATATCTCAGATCAGAAATTAAATTCTCAAAACTACTTGTTCAACCTCCACATCATATAGTCACTTGTGCACATCATAAAAGCAGTTTTTAATTATTTTGAACAAGTTGCGATTGCTTTGGTACATTCATGCAACTGATTATGTGCATTTATCTGCGGTTTCCTACATTATCAGCTGCTATTGTCATGTTGCTCAAAATGTATTATATGTCTTTAGTTCATCGTATAAGTCATTCAATGCAAAATGGTTCATCTAGTTGTCATAAACTGTCCAGCACATTTTTTACACATTATTATTAGACTTTTTGTAAAATTGGCATGAATTGTGCAAGTGAATCTTGAATTTCACTAATGAAGAGAATGTAGATCAACCATTGACAAACCAGTTCTCTGAAATACCTCAAAGGTGCATCTCATGAATCTTCAGTTGGAAAGCATATACTGTATAGACAGAGGACAACACAAGAGTTACAGATTATTGTACTTTGTGCCCATATTTCTTTTTCCTTTTCTATATCACAATGACATTGTAATGTGTGTGTGTGTTTTTTTTTTTATCAGACCACTAGTAAAAGTGTAACTGGGAATTCTATCAAGTCTCTTTGCCATAACAAAGTGCACTGTTATACTGACAACAAGACTAAGCATTTTGACTTGATCTTGTTTGTGAACAATGGCACAAGTACTTTTCATTCTGATGGCACTGATGTGTTCATTGACATAAATACTTGCTTTTGAGAGATGAACTAAAGATTTTGAATAAGTTACAGGCTTTTGCAGGTAATCCATTGTGTGGTGCTGTTTGTACGAATTGTTTTGAGAAATGCACATACTTTTTTGCAAATATTAAGGATGATTTGAGAAATGCTCCAAAGCGACTGAGAAAAACTGTAACGTCCGCAAACGAAGCATCAGAGTGAAGAAACTCTTGTGTAAATGAATCAGTCTGATGGTCATTGTGAATTTCAGTTTTATTGCTGTGCGTTACTGCAGATTTACTGTGAATATTTACATGACTCCTCCCACTGACCTGTCAGCGTCCAGTGAGCATCAGCCATGATCTGACAGATGGAATCATGGGAAGCATTTACATTCACAAAATCATGATGGTCAACACACACACACACACTTCATTACCTGAATGACACAAAGGCTTTAGGGGCTTGTCATAAGATAATTCTCCATGAGCTGTGTGTGTGTGTGTGTGTGTGTGTGTGTTTATCCACCATCAGATAATATGAGATTACACGTCTAAATCATTTGCAACATATTCAATAAAAATCTTCTTATAAATCATCAGAAAACCTCAAAGAAGAGATGATGGACAGTGACGGACTCTGAGATCGTAACAACGAAAGAGCAGCATCAGAGCTATTTCTAAACGCTGCTGTTTATTTTTATGTTGATTATATTTGCAGCTGAATTCCTGTCGGTTCACATGTGCTTCAGTCGCAGCGACCGCTGGGCATCTGTGCATAAAACATGTTTTGGCAACTGTTGCCACAGAGATGATGGGAAACAGGCCACAGGCAACGCTCTCTCTCTCTCTCTCTCTCACACTCACACAAACACACTCTCTCTCTCTCTCACACACACACACGCGCGCGCGCGTTTCTCTGCACATAAAGCTGGCTGAATATCTGTCCATAACATCCGCAGCACATGAAATACGGCTCTATTATTCACTCTTAATGAGAGTGTTTCCCAGCATCATCAACACACTAAAGCACAGCAGATTTATGCAGCATTAAACAGGGTTCAGCCACTCAGCTCTTCAGAACTTCCCAAGGTGCTTTGCAGAAACACATAAATCTTCAGCGGGGCAGGAACAGGCACGCTGACCTTCAGCAACTACAACTACCAGCAAAACTCAACCAAAGAAGACAGCATGCGACACATTTAGACAGAAGCAACATTTATTTCATACACAGGCATTTATAACCCGCTTACACTTGACATCAACATCAGCGAGGAGAAACTTCAGGTGAAAAGCGTGTGAAGCTGTCTCTATGACTAACTGTTCTCTGGAATACTGCTAGTCACAAGCTTCACTCATTAGTGCACTAGACAACCACAGACTGTTCTTTTACAATGACCCATTTACACATGATGCATTAGAGAAGGTAAAGGTGTTCAGAGCCTCGAGATGCTGTGCATGTGTGCAGCACTAGTGCTGTTTAGTGTTGTCTGGTAAACATTGATAAAGAACCTCAGAAACTGGCAGCGTCGAGTCTGTCACACACACATGTTCACTTCTTCCACCGGTAAACACATTCATCACATTAATGACAGTGTTTTGTTGACTTGAAAGTTCATCTTCATTTGAAAACTTTGGTCCAGTCGTGACTCTGGTCAGTTATGGTTTGTTTTGGGCCATAAACGTTTTCCCACAGTGTGTTTGTGGTCAAATATTCCTCTTTGTGGCACAAAAGAATCTTTATTAAACATCATCCTGCAGTTCCAACAGTACATCGAGCGCTAGTAAAGTTAAGGTTGTGGGTTCAATTCCCAGGGAATGAATGAACTGATCAGTGTAAGTCTGCCAAATGCATAAATGTAACTGTAAATCTTCATAATCTTGTAGTAAAAAAATGTTTTCCTTCCACATCACATATTTGTACAATAACATGCAAGCCAATTAATCACTTGATGCCTTTGTTTCATATCCATGTGTTGCTATATACAGTATATATATATATATATATATATATATATAATGCATTCATACAGTCTAAATTGTGGCAGAATGGTTCATGACAACATATGTGACCTAAGTAGAGCCTAAATTTCAAATTAAAAGAGCTGTTCAGAATCATTAAGTGACAGTAAGACTCATCTAAACATACACAAGAGTCCATCTAAACATATTTAAATCCACATAAGCAGCGAGTTCTTGTGAGTTTTAAAAGTAAGAAAAAAAAATATTTTTAACATCGTTCTAGTAAGTCATCCAGTCGTCGTACTAAAAGGTGCACATTAAATCAGGGAAACTCAACAGCGTATGAAGTACAAAAACGTGTTTGCAAAGGTACAACTAGCTCAGAGTGGTGTGTCGAAGACTTTCTCTGAAGATCGCTCCACATCTTCAGCTGGCGAGAGCGAGGGCTTCAGCTTCCCCGGCGTTCTGGAAATGGGAAGAAAGTCACTGTCTTGGCTTAACTTGCCTTTACAAGCAGCAGAGTCCTGCACGAACTCTTGGATTTCCGCTGGGAGCCTCCGAAACTTGTCCTGATACTCCTGGTCCAGCTCGCTCTGAAGCTGCGGAAGAAAGCAGTACAAAATCAGACGAGGAACTCATCGGAACAGAAGCCTCCAGATCAGAGCATCTCAACTGATTTTTCTTCGCTGATTCGTGTTTAATGGTGTGTTTTCTTTGATCTCTTGTTGTTTGTCTTTCCATCTGTTGCTATCGTAGCAGGGAAAAACAAAGCTATATTTCTGGGTCGTGATCCAGCAGTTGGGAAGCTCTGATCTGGAGCGTAATCACAAAGCAGATGTGAAGCCACAGCGACGTCATGTGAGAGAATACAGCGCTGTAACATGAATAAGCACACGGATTAAAAGACAAAATAAAGCCGCACCATGTTAGAATGAGTCAGGCCGACCGCAGGAGAGTAAAACCACAGCCTGAGGTTAAAGGTTCAGATTTGAGACGATCTCAGAAGATCACTTCAGTGTTGAAAAGCCAATGCGACGCGGTTTCATCTCATCTGCCAGCTCTGGGAGAGACCAGAACCCTGCTTTTCTCCAGGCACAGACTTCCCTAGTGATTAAAGATGTCAGAATTGTATTCATTCTGACCCAATAATTGCTTTACTGCTTATTTGACTGGTTAACTACCCCGCTCACTCCCCTGGGAACGGTGTAATTAAAGAAAGATGAATCGTGTCAAAGACTGTGATTTCGAAACATTCACACTCGCTCGTGATCTGAGAGCGCCTCTGATCTCTGCTTGCGCTGGTTAACCCTCAGAACAGGGTTAGTACTTGCATGCACTGCTTCGAGCTGGTTACGTCAGGAAGGCACAAGGGAAGCCTGGTGTACAGTTCTTTACCAGCACAGAAAACAAAAACAAACATCAGCCATTTCCCCTGAACTCTACACTTGCACATCCCAACTCCTCAAACCGGTTAAGCGTCATCATCTCAAAGGTCACCTTCTAGAAAATCAGATTTTCGACGGCTGACAGCGATGTGCCACGGCCAGATGGTTCCCGCAGAAAGCCTGACCTACTTGGGGGAAGGACATCTGCTGTCCCCTGCTGGACAAGACACAAAGCCTGGGATTGAAGTGGACACAAGTGTGACCCTTCACCAAGACGACTGCTGTCAGACGAGCCACGTCTTTATCACCTGGGCTCGGAGGTAATTAAACATCACAAAACAAACTCAACCCATTCATCTCCTGTTCATCTTCATCGAGGCTTCAGCTACACGCGGTTGCACTGGTCCGGTCGGTTACACTTTATTTTGATAGTCCACTTTAGACATTCTACTAACTACAAGTAACTTTGCAACTACATGTGTACTAACTCTGCTGGAATGATCTTCCCACAGCTATCCGGAACGCCGAATCCCTGACAATGTTCAAGCGACAGCTGAAAACTCATCTCTTTCGATGCTACTTGACTTTATCCTAAATAAAAAAAAACCTTTGTCTTTCTCTTTATTTATTGTTTACCTCTTTAAGATGAATCACTTGATGTCTTCCCCAATTGTAAGTCGCTTTTGATAAAAGTGTCTGCTAAATTAATAAATGTAAATGTAACTCTCAGAGTAGACTGTTAGGTTAGGTTTAGGGTTTGTAGAATAAGTTGACAGTCAGTATGTTGCAGACCCATCAAAATAAAGTGTTAGAAGATATTAAGCAGACAGTCTACTAATACTCTAATGACTGCTAGTTGACATAGTTGCAAAGTTACTTACTGTTAGTAGAATGTCTAAAGTGGACTATCACAATAAAGTGTTACCGAATTTGACGAACTATCCTTTTATGTAATTTAAATCACGACTGTTAGCAGAATGTCTAAAGTGTACTATCAAAATAAAGTGTTACCGACACTTGTATTTTCTTTATAAAATGTAAAAAAAAAAATTGATATAATTTTTCGATTACAGTTTTTTTCAACTTCTTACATTTTCAAAACTTTGCCTCTTTTTTCAAAACTTTACACACAAATCCAATAATTGTACACAAAAACGCAAAATGCCTCACATCTCTTGCAAAATGAAGCACTGCATTCAAAATATCACAAACACATCTCAAAAAAAGAAAACATTTGCAAACAACTTTGCCATAATATTAATTCCTGTTAGATTTGTGTGTGTTACACAGAGAACTTTGTGTTGTGTTTTGCAAAAAGTGTTTTATGAAATTGAAAACTGAGTCAAAGGCCAAGAATTAGATTTGGTGTGTGGTTCTGATGTTTCAGAAACTGTGACAAATAAAGATGTTGTGTGTAAGCAGTTGAAAAAAACTAATGCAGTATTTAAGTAAAAAATAGAGCAAAAGTATTTAAAATCCATTGATCTGAGGCAGATTTGATCTGTAATACCATGGAGTATCCATTAGATGCCTGTTTATATTCAGTGCTGTGCATTCCTTAGTTTCTGAGCAGTGTTTTCAGACGACATTGTCACTCCTTCATTGCTGTGCACTTTATTTCAGCATTGTGGCTGATTTGTAGATTGTACACACAAAAACATCTTTGTATTTTCGTATTTCTGCCTATTTCCCATTAATTTCTATGGCGGTCATTTCTGATCGCGAACAACACAAGTGTGACTATTTTTTTGACCATTTAGCTTTCTCGAATCAATCAAGTCCATGATTTTTTTGGGTCACATAGAGACTGCTATAAAAGTCTCAGAGTTTCAAACCATTCCAATGAACTATCGATTTTTTACATTTAAAAAAAAAACATTTTTCAGTCTAAAATGTCCGAACAACACCAGAAGGTCAAGATGAAGTCGCTCACACACTCCGCTGATTCTAAAGGAATACGTTTGTAATGTAGGAAGATCCTCAGCAGAACAAGCCATGTTTTATCCTACACTGTCATGAAATAAACATCTTTTTATTTTGTCTTAACCTAGTGAAGCACATGAGTTAGTTCTTTTAACAGTAGTCCAAAAAGATGAACGATTGAGACCCAGCCCTTCTCGCTGAGTACTTGTGTTGTGGAAACTTTGAGCCATTCAGTTCACTCCAGTCATTACAGAGCTTTCCTTTCTGAAATAAAAATACATTTTAAACGTGCCTTATGAGGCTGCTGCGATAAGAACTGATCACAGCTCAGACACACTTTTACTGTAAGAAATGTGCACAGTCAAGAAGGATAAAGATTCAGAAAAGTCACTTATAAACGCTGACAAATCAAACATCTCCCTCGCGGAGACCAGCATCTCCTCAAGCACAAGAAAGGCACTGACCTAAAGAGACCTGCAGATGAAAGCACGGCCCATTCTAGTTTCTGTTCCCTCCCGACTCGCAGTTAAAAATGTCTTTCCTCAAAAGACTCGTCATCTGTCAACAAGCCACCGCTCTCTTAAAGCACTCGGTGAGGAGAACGACCTTCTTCAACATCTGTCCTAATTCTGGTCTGCCATCGAGGGATGCCAAGCTGCTGGAATCTAGATTGGGCAGAGACTGAAAACGTTCCTGTTTCACACTCGTCACGTGTGCGTTCACAAACGCTCACTAAAAGACTAAAGACCCATCAGCATCAGAGACTCTATAATCAGCAGCGTTTGATTATTAATCATCATCAGTTCCGTGCTGAACAATCGCTGGGTCGTCGTTCCTCTCTGAGAGCAGGTCATTCCCAGCCGGAGCGCTGAGAGCCGGGGTTTGTTTGTGCTCCTCGGGTCTTTATCGAGTGACAGTGCTTCCCTGGCGAGAATCAGGAGGGTCGTGTGAATTATTAATGAAGAGCGGCTCACATCAAACACGGGAAGAGCGCGGTCACAGCGAGAGCCGAGCGAACGCAACGCCTCACAGACGTCTCCATCTGTCTCTACTGTGCTGCGTTTGGCCAGAAAAATATAACATGCTGTGTGATTGCAAGACCGCAGTGTTTTTAGCAATAAAATGCCCATAAATGAAAAGTTCACTCACAAATGAAAATCTACCAATGCTTAGGTCTTCCCAAAATCTTGTGCTGTTATTTGTCCAAAAGGGACCAAAAACACAGTCAAACTATTATCGTATGATGAACAGAAGGAGATTTGTGAGACGAGGGAACGAATACTTCAGATGATCACAGCATCGCGTCCGGCTGAGGAGAGCAACACCAAAGCCACGAGAAGGCAAGCCTGCAGCCATTAGCCAAAAAAGCGTAACGGCTAATGCTAACAGGAAGGAGACCGGACGCCGTTTTATTTTTGAATGGATGTCAATGGAGGAGAGGCTTCACTACGCCGAATAACAGCTCGTCATTTAATGAATCGACAGCTATCTGCTAATCTACAACATGTTTTACACTAAACACTACTTTTGGATTGAACTATTTAGAGTTTACACAGAAAAAAATGCTGTTTTATAAGAGAAGTCACTGACTTTTGCGACAGCTGGGATTCAGTTTATGGCACTTCTCATTCATTCCTACGGGATTCGTAAACGATGATTGAGTGTCGCACAACTCTGACTGAAATTCATCGATGTCAAGGCTGTAATGTGATGGTTATTAACGCACACGTGATCCAAGTTAGCCGTTATGGTTTCTCCCAGAGATTATCTTACTAGAGGTCTCATCTCCCTCTAGTAAGATAATCTCTGGGAGAAACCATAACGGCTAACTTGGATCACGTGTGCGTTAATAACCATCACATTACAGCCTTGACATCGATGAATTTCAGTCAGAGTTGTGCGACACTCAATCATCGTTTACGAATCCCGTAGGAATGAATGAGAAGTGCCATAAACTGAATCCCAGCTGTCTATTAACGCACACGTGATCCAAGTTAGCCGTTATGGTTTCTCTAATAGTAAGGAATACAGACCCTCTCATCTCCCTCTAGTAAGATAATCTCTGGGAGAAACCATAACGGCTAACTTGGATCACGTGTGCGTTAATAACCATCACATTACAGCCTTGACATCGTTGAATTTCAGTCAGAGTTTGGTTATTATGGGGTTCAGAGCGGATGAGTGTTGCCATGGCGATGCATGCAGCTTCATTCAGAGAGGAACACGTCTGCAACAAGACCTCAGAAACAGCACAGGTTTAGCGTTAGCATGAATAATGCTAAGCACAGAGCGACTGAGCTCACAAGGTGCCAACGGTCCCTCGCGGGGAAGTTCATGAAACAAACGCCAAAGTGAAGCTGAGAGTCAGATGATTGGAGCGCTAGCAGAACGCTAACGCGCGACAGCAGCTGTCAGCTTCACGCTTGCTTCTATTTAAACACCGACACGTTCTCACAAACATGAATATAGGCTGCTGCTAGAGCAGTGGCCAATCTCTCAACGCTTTCATCGCTGAGGTCTCTGAAGACCCAGGATGCTTATAGCTGTCCATTAGTGCCTGATCCAAGTGTAAAAATAGGTCAGGCCTCTCTCTCTCTCTCGCTCATGTGCTTCAGAGAGCAGGATTTCAGCTTCGTCCTGGTTACTTTAACTTCAGACTGGCTCCTGATGCAAACACAAGCACAGATGAGACTCTTCTGTCCGGTCACCAATCTAACGCTGACTCGGCTGTGAACGAGGGTCCTGACACACCGATCACGGATGGACTATAAATCACCAGTCTGATGGAAAGCAAGGCCCAGATGGACTGATGCGCTATAATTTAACACTGTGAAGCGCCGTCTCTCATCTGACGCCCTCTAGTGACGCCAAACGCATCAGGCCTTCAGTGACAGAGAGAAAAACAGCAACTGCTTCATCACTAATCAATGCCAGCGATCGCTGGCCGGAACTGATGATTGGTACATTTCTGAGGTTCAATTCATCAGCAGCCTCACCGAACACCAGATCTCAGACATGACAACATAAAGAAGTTCTCTGAGCAGATGAAAGTTTCTATGTGTAAGGAATGCTTTTCTCTTAAAGGGACAGTTCACCGAAACAATAATTATTCTGTCATCATTTACTTGTTCAAACATTGTCTCATTGTTGTTGCTGTTTTTTCCACATAATGAAAGTCAGTGGCGTCTGATGGTTGGTTCTTCCATCATTTCTCAAAATAATGTTTTGTGTTCCACTGAAGGAAGAAAGTCATACAGGTTTGGAGCGACGTGAGGGAGAGCAAATATGACAGAATGGACATGTTTTGGATGGACTATCCACGTAACAAAACGCAAAAATAAAACAAATGAGGACATACAGTGTACATACTGTATATTTCCTGAACAAGACAGTGACATTCAGCACAAACATGTTGGGTTTCATGTTTTTTGGGTTCTCTCCATAGGCGTAATGGTTTTTATACTGTACAAACTGTATTTTCTATTGCCCTACACCAACCCTACCCCTAAACCTACCCCTCACAGGAAACTTTGTGCATTTTTAGATTTTAAAAAAACTTAATTTTGTGTGATTTATAAACTTGTTTTCTTCATAGGGACCAAAAAATGTACCCATAAGGACAAGGATTTTGGATACTGCCTCCATTGTGGGGACATTTTGTCCCCATAACGTAGGGTTTACCAGGACCACTCACATACACTCTCTCTCACACACACACACACACACACACACACACTCTCTCTCACACACACACTCTCTCACACACACACACACACACACACACACACACACACACGGGTCAGTAAAGCTGGTTATTGGAAGATGGTTGGAGGAGGTTGTTATGATCCAGAGTTTGGGTTTTGTTTAATTTGAGCGGCTCAGGAAACACAACCATTAACCTGAATGTCAGATGAATATCTGTGATGAACTGAATGCTGGGATGCAGAACTGCTTACCTTCCACTTCCTGTGATCCGTCCTCCTAAAATAACAGTGACAGTGAGGAGACACGAACACACCGCAGGTAGTCGGAAGGAGGGACTTTGTAGAAAACGAAGCGTTTGAGAGAGGCGGGGCATAGAGGACCTACAATAATGTACAGTATTTTAAAAATAATGTGTTTTTTGAACATTAAAGCATGTCAACATATTCTGTTACACCAAATACACAAAATAATGATCTTTAAAAAAGCATCATATGACCCCTTTAACTGAAGTCTATTTTGCATGATTATATGATATAGGTTGAATTATATTATTTGCATTTAGGCTGTTTTTTCTCTTCTGTACACGACCTGATCAGAAGAGTTGAGGGCGGCTAATGGAAAAATACGAGTCCACTTTAAAATTAGAGGTGAAGCATTCTTTCATTTTGTCAGAATATACAACTACTTTTGATTGTCGGTCAAATGAGAAAGACACATACTGTAATTAAAGCAGTTACCAGCAGGGGTTAACTAGTCCATGGTAACCAGTATCCACTCACCCGTTTGATGGACTGCACCACCTCGTTCACGTGTGATCTGTTCATCTCCATCTTTATCCTACAAAACAGGATGATTTTAGCTTCAAGCATAATCTTTATCAGACTGGCCACTAGCAGTCGTAGCACCAAAGATGATCGTGTGTTTGGATCAACATCAGCTTTTTTGCTGTTCAACAAACAGTCCACTCCAAACCCAAACTCTGCTCATCAAGCAGCTCTAAGACGATGGGCTGCTGAGAATGATGCTCAGTCCCTAAACTCTGACTGTTGATCCGTGAACACGTGATCTGAAGATCCTCACAAAGAGTTAAAATCACTCACTCCTCAGTCAGAGTCTTCTCCAGCGTTCGGGCTTCTTGAAACTTCTCCTGTCGTCTCTTGTCCATCCTTTTCTTCAAGTCTTTGTTTTCTCTGAAAAAAGGAAACCATGAGATATTTTGAGGGACAGTGGTGACCAAACAACACAACGACTTTGATTAAATGGACAAAGACATTTTTCAAAAGAAAGTCCCACAGGTTTGAAGGACATGCGGAGAGTAAATGATGATTTGTGGCTGAACGATCACTTTAATATCTCTTACTTCTCACACAGATCCTTCAGTTTCTTCAGCTGGTTATTCTGACACTCTTCTGCCACAGCTGTCAACTTCTCAACAAGCTACACCGCAAAAGAAAGCCAACATGCATGTAAGCGAACATCTCACACCGCTGATGTACAGCACACGCTAACGAGACAGAAAACGCAATCTGATTGGCCGACTTCTCAAAATCCAATCAGCAGCTGATGGACGGTTATTAAGCCTCTTATTAAGAAACCACAACTAGATCCTAGTGAACTGGCAAATTACAGACCCATCTCAAATCTTCAGTTATATCTGATCAAATGCACATTATTATTCCTTAGCTTGGGTTTAACAAATCATTTTTGCTTGGTTGGAACAGCAGCTACGCTAATTATGTCTCTATTTGTTTGTCTGTTGCTGCCATGGGATTGACATCCTGTAATCCCATAATCATTGCTGTTAATAGTGTTCATCGTCTGTTTGATTACGTCATTAACTGCATTTTACCCTACATTTCTGCCATATGTATGTACATCAATTTGACATAGTAACCACTGACAAGCTACTACTAAATATATTGTAGAAACTTAATTTTCTGTAAAGATGTTATGCAACGATTTGTATTGTGAAAAGCGCTATACAAATAAACTTGAATTGAATGGACAGAACCAAGCCCCACCCCGTTTGTTGTGTATGAACATGTGGAGGCTCAGATGTGCATTTAACATCAGAAGAGACAAGAGACTGATGCAGCAGGAGAAAACAAGCCAGCAGTTCACAGAAACACACACACACACACACACACACACACACACACACATATTCAAATTCAATTTCTAAAATACTGATAAAATATGCATCAAACTGGTTTTTGCTGTAGTTCTTGTACAAGATTTAAATTTGAAAGAATTTATAAATTTTTTAATTAATAAAAAGTGGTTAAATGTTGTAATAACACGGTAAAACCTGTTAACATTAAAAATTTGCACATTCACTCAACAGAGACGTTACTCATTAATAAATAAACTCAAGTCAAAATAATTTTGTAAATTACTTTTTATTGTAAATCCCATTTTTTAATCTTTGACCTAGAGGAATGCAGCTGCTCAAACATGCAGCTGCTCAAAATGTCAGTCTTTTTTGAAAATGTTTCATGAACATTTTAAACCTTGTACATGTGCAAATCTGCAAAAAAATATTAAGAAAAGAAATGT
>NW_015557169.1:12584-15574 GCF_001515605.1 Sinocyclocheilus anshuiensis
AATTCTTCAAACAGTGGTACAAGAGGATGTGGTGCTGGTCCTTCAAGAGTCACTCTCAACTTATCGGTCCATAAAGCCTAAATAGTCTTCATGTATTTCACAACACTTCAGAATGTTATTCTAATTAAATGAGGGTCATTTTTTAGGATTTTTTAAAGTCTCTGAGAACCTGTCACCTTGTAATTCTGGAGAATCAAGGCTGCAGTTCTGGAAAATGGTGGCACTGGAGACTAAAAGGTTCCTGATGGTTTCACACCTAATTCTTCACATTAATTCTTAATTATTTTGCAGTTAACTTTTGTCTTTTCTTCTTCACCTGTTTTTTTTCTGACCCTGCTGACCCAATGAGCATTTTGCTGACCAATGGTCATGTCTTAACTTAGCAATTTCTGTATTGCATTAGTTTTTAATATAAGACTCATAATTGTATCCTAATTTAGTTTCTTGGTGTTTGGTAACGAAGGGCCTACTTTACATCAGCAACACTGACTCAATGACAAACAAGTCCTTCATTAGAAGACAACTGATGGCACCTGTATTCATAGCAACTAGTTTCTAACTAATTAATCATTTGATTGTTAATCATAAATATAATAATATATTATGTTTCAGGCAGTCATTCATGCAATGGTGTGCAAAATCATGATCCTGCTAAACAGCTACTTAAATTAGGGTACAATATTCAGCAATCAAATATTTAATTATCAATCACTGGACACCTATTTGGAAGCTGAAAATAAACATTTGAGCATTTCAACAATTATTAAATGATCAATATGTTTTGATTTTAAATGTAGCCAGAAGAGAACTTGTGAAGGAGTATTAACTCAACTCCAAACACTGAATCTATTGAGAGCCACAGAAGTATCGAGGACACAAACACATGAATAGAGCAGTAACACGTCTGGGTAAACTACTGCGTAAGCACCAATCAGAGGCCACCTTTTTATGATTTCATCATGTAGACTAGTATTTTAAAACTACAAAACACTAAAGTATTTTGATACGAAGCCATTTTCATCAACCATATCAAATACAAATGACAAAATCCTTTTTTATATTTGAAATACATGTCTAATAAACACTACCCATCGCTGAGCTGTTACAAATCAAATGAAATTACTACAATCTTCATCTGTGTGCTGCAGAAGTGGTACGGAAGTGTCATCTGAATTGGTACAAATATTGTTGACATTAATGTTTTAAAAAATACATTTTTGAATATAGAAATATACAACCCCAATTCCAGAGAAGTTGGGACGTTTTGTAAAATGCATTAAAATCAAGAAGCTGTGAGTTGTTCATTCTCTTTAACTTTTATTTAATTGACAAAAGTACAAAGAAAAGATTTCCAAAGTTTTCACTGACCAACGTAAATGTGTTTTGTAAATATGAACAAAATTAGATTTTGACGGCTGCAACACACTCCAAAAGAGTTGCGACAGAGGCGTGTTTAACACTGTGTCACATCAACCTTGCTTTTAATTACAATGTTTCATTGTTTGGGAATTGAGGATACTAACTGTTAAAGTTCTGCAAGCGAAATCTTTGTCCAGTCTGGCTTGATGCAAGACTCAGCAGTCTGTGATCGTTGTCTGATTCTCCTTTTCATGACTGATACATGTTCAATAGGATCAGATCTGGACTGGTCGAACACATTCACTCTGAGTCTACGAAACCACGCTGTTGTAGCACATGCAGAATGAGCTGGCGTTGTCTTGATCTAATAACCATGGACCTCCCAGGAAAAACATCATCTTGATGGCATCTCTGTACAATCCCAGTATATGCTCCATGTCAATAGTTCCTTCACACATAAACCAGCCACTCCTGCTGTCTGCTCTGATGCACTCATATAACATGACAGACGTCTGCTTCTGCTTCTGTCGCTGATGAAAGTCTGGATGCTCTCTTTGGTCTTTGGGACTGAGAGCTTGATGCCCATTTTTCCCAGAAACAAGTTGAAATGTGGACTCATGTGAGCACAGCACACATTTGCACTGTGTTTTTGACGATCTGAGATGAGCTCTGGCCCAGAGAACCCGGCAGCATCACTGCAGAGAGCTGATGTATAGCTTTCTCCTCCAGCAGGGGTGTCTTAACTCATTTTAGGGTGAGGCCGGATGAGAAGAAATCTCACCATTTGCGGGCCGAATCAACTTTTTTTTTTTAATCACAGTGCACCAAATTACAAATTAATTTGCCAAAAAAATCTAACAAAAAAAAACTAGAAAGACACTATTCTGTAAAACTGCATTTAATAAGACCTCAGAAACTGTTCATTAACACTCTTATTCCTTTTTGAAAAAATATAATGTTGTCTAAGTAATGGCAATCAAAAACTTTGAATATGAATATTATTTGTCAGATACTTTTTAGTAATGAGAAAATAAGAAAAAAACTGCTATACTCTGTGTACAGACAGTTACATTAAATATAAACAATAATTTACAAACTAGAAAAACACTTCACAATTTAAAAAATGTGTATTTATTATGTAAGGAAAAAAATGATAAACAAAATAATTTCTTTATGGTTAATTAATGCAAATGAAAACAAAATCATTCGCTTTGGATATGAACATTAAATATACACCAGAAATGAGAACTTTCCTTTAACAGAGAAATATCTAGATTGCATTTGTAAAGCATTAAGTTTGACATCATAAATCACATACACATTATGATTTTAATTCCTGCTTCCTGACACCTGACATCTCTTTTCTTCAACCAGTGCATCAACATCAGCAACCAGTTTTTGAGCCGTTGCCACTCTCATAATGTCATTTAGATGTCTGTGTGTGAGTCGAGAGCGCAGGTTGGACTTGTTAATGTTCATTACAGAAAATGCCTGCTCACAGAGATATGTAGTCCCGAACATGCTGAGGATTTTGGACGCAAAACCTGTCATTTTGGGGAACGTCAGTCCAAGGTTTTGGTAAAATAAATCCACAGTGACTGTTACGAATTTGTCTTTCAAAGGTGTGTTGC